>NW_007086371.1:0-866 GCF_000164805.1 Carlito syrichta
GCTTAGGTAAGATGGACATCTTCACAATGTTGATTCTTCCAATCCATGAGCATGGGATATCTTTCCACTTGTTTGTGTCATCTTTGATTTCTTTGAGCAGTGTTTTGCAATTTTCATTGTAAAGATCTTTCACATCTCTGGTTAGGAAGATGCCAAGGTATTTCATTTTTTTGGCGGCTATTGTGAATGGAATTGTGTTTTTTATTTGGGTTTCTGTTTGTTTATTATTGGTGTAGAGAAATGCAATTGTCTTTTGTACATTTATTTTGTATCCTGAGACTTTGTCAAAGGCCTTTATCAGTGTAAGGAGGTTTTTGACAGATTCTCTTGGGTTTTCAAGGTACACAATCATGTCATCTGCAAAGAGAGATAACTTGACTTCCTCTTTTCCTATTTGGATACCCCTGATGAGCCAGAACTTCCAATACTATGTTAAACAGGAAGGGTGAGAGTGGGCATCCTTGTCTTGTTCCAGTTTTCAGGGGAAATCGTTCCAGTTTTTGGCCATTTAGGAGTATGCTGGCTGTGGGTTTCTCGTAGATGGCTTTTACTATTTTGAGGTATGTTCCCTGTATGCCTAGATATTCAAAGGTTTTTATCAAGAAGCGGTGCTGGATTTTATCAAAAGCTTTTTCTGCATCTAATGATATGATCATGTGATTTTTGTTTTGACATCTGTTGATGTATTTAATTACATTTATGGTTTTACCAATGTTGAACCAGACTTGCATCCCAGGAATGAATCCTACTTGGTCATGATGGATGATTTTTGTGATGTATTGCTGAATTCGGTTTGCTAGGATCTTGTTGAGAATTTTAGCATCTATATTCATCAAGATATTGGCCTGTAGTTCTCTTTCTTTGTT
>NW_007086371.1:1329-13431 GCF_000164805.1 Carlito syrichta
ATTCGGATTTGGGCTTTTATTTTGGTGATCTGGATTCTTCTGCTGAAATTAGGGTTTTTGTGGTCTTGCTTTTCCAGCTTCTTTAGGTGGCTTGTTAGGTTGTTAATTTGTGTTCCTTCCATTTTCTTCATGTGTGTTAGTAGACATATAAATTCCCCTCTTACTAGAGCTTTCAGGGCATTCCAGAGATTTTGGTAAGATGTTTCTTCATTTTCATTTGTTTCTGGGTATCTTTTGATCTCTGTTTTGATATCATCATTGACCCAGGAGTTGTTTAGCATCATGCTGTTTAGTGTCCATGTCTTTTTGGGTTTTGGGGGGACTTTGTTGGTGTCAATGTTTATTTTTAATCCACTGTGGTCCGAGAAGGTGCATGGTAGATTTTTAGTCCTTTTATATTTGCTTATGCTTGATTTATGGCCAATTACGTGGTCGATCATAGAATACGTTCCATGTGGTGATGAGTAGAATGTATATTCTGTGGTCTTTGGATGGAGTGTTCTGTAGGTATCAATTAAGTCCAGTTGGTCCAAAGTCACATTGAGGTTCCGGATCTCCTTGCTGATTTTTTGTCCTGATGATCTGTCTAGGGTTGTGAGTGGGGTATTAAAGTTCTCAGTTATGATGGTGTTAGAGTCAATATCTTTTTTTAGTTTTCCTAGAAGTTGCTTTATGCAAGTTGGCGCACCTATGTTGGGTGCATATATGTTTGGGATAGATATTTCTTGTTGATGGATTCAGCCTTTTATCATTATGTAGTGGCCTTCTGTATCTTTTTTGGTTTTTAATAGCTTGAAGGGTATTTTGTCTGAAATTAAGATTGCTACTCCTCCTCTCTTTTGTATTCTGTTCGCCTGAAAGTTTGTTTCCCATCCTCTTACTTTGAGTTTGTTCTTGTCTTTTCTAGTGAGGTGAGTCTCTTGAAGGAAATAGATTGTTGCCTTATGATATTTTATCCATTTTTCCATTCTATGTCTTTTCAGTGGTGCATTTAGTCCATTCACATTTAGGCTAATAATTGAAATGCAAGAGTTGATCCCTGTCGTAAGGTTCTTACAGAGTTGTTCCTGTTTGTTTGTTGTCTTTCTTTGGGTTTTGGAGTTGGTTCATGTATGTTTTTAATCTTTTGCCTGTACTCTTTGAAGAATGTTGTTGTTCTTTTTCTCTTTTTCTTCTGTGTTCCGTACTTTCTTAAGTGTTTCTTGTAGTGGTGGTCTGGTGGCAGCGTAGGTTCTTAGGGATTGGATATCTGGAAAAGATTTCAATTCTCCCTTACTAATGAAGCTTAGTTTGGCTGGGTAGGTTATTCTTGGTTGAAATTGTGTATCTTTTAGAACTTTGAAGATAGGGCTCCAGGCTCTCCTAGCCTGAAGGGTTTCTGTGCATAAATCTGCTGCTATTCTAATTGGTCTTCCCTGGTAGGTAGTCTGGCCTTTTTCTCTTGCTGCCTTTAGGATTTTTTCTTTTATAGCTACTTTGTTTCGGCGAATTATTATGTGTCTGGGAGTTGGTCTTCTCCTTTGTTGTCTTGCAGGGGTTCTCTGAATCTCTTGTGTTTGAATTTTTTCATCCTTGATGAGATGAGGGAAGTTTTCTTGAATGATTTCATGAAATGTTTGTTCCAGTGTGGCTTCTGTTTCTCTCTCTGCCTCAGGAAGTCCAATTACTCTTAGGTTTGGTCTCGTGAAGTGATCATTCATCTCTTGCAGGTTTTGTTCTGTCTTTTTGAGCTTCTTTTCTATGCTTTTGACAGTTTGGTTAGTTCTGTGTTTTGGTCTTCGAGCTCTGAGATTCTTTCTTCTGCTTGGCTGATTCTGTTTTCCATGCTTATTAGTCTGTTATTTATTTCCATCACAGTATTCTTTACTGCTGTTATTTCTGATATCAGCTCCTTCCTATTTTCCTCTTGTCTCTCCTCAATTTTTAAATATTCTCTCCATTAATGTCTTGATGTCTGGGTTTGTTGCATGTGACCAGTCATTCTGGGGGCTCTTCATTGTTTGTGTTCCAGAATCTGTTTTCTCAGTGTCTGATCTCCCAGGGTTCTCTGTGAGACTTATAATTCTTCTTTTGGTTTTTCTTCATTTGTGCGGTTTTTCCCCTTCCCTACTTTTTTCTTCCCTCCATATCACCATCTTCTTTAATTTTGTCATCCAGGGGTAAAGGGATTGGTTTTACTTCTGTTTGTTAAATCTCTTATTCTTTATGTATGCCCTCTTACTTTGTTCAATTCTGGAGTTGCACTGTAGGTTTGGGGTGGTCCTTTTTGCAGTTTTGAGATTTACTTAACGTGGGAGCTGTGATTCAAAATCAATCTGCAGGTCCTGGTATTCGCTGACAGGTATGTGCATAATCCGGAACGCACTTCCCACTGCCTTGGAATCTGTCCGTGTAGTGGGGCTGTAGGTTTACTCCCTGAAATAAAATGTGGTTAGTGGAGGGAAGAGAATGGAGCCGACAGTGGGTTGAAGAGGGGGGGGGTGGAGAGATAGAGGAGTAAAGGGGGAAACAAACGAGTGTGCCAACAAATGGAGAGAGAGACCTATACTGAAACAGATAAAAACAATAGACCACAGCTACAGACGAACCAACTCCCATACAATAAAAATAAAATAAAACATAGTGATGCTAACATAAAAGCTAACCAACCACCTTATTGGTGTGCTGTTCCTCTATACAAAGATATGGTTTACAAAGAGAAGAAAAGAGAAGAAAAGGAAGCGGGGGAAAAAAAGGAACAAAACAGTAGGAACAGAATTAAGTCATTAAACTAACAGAATCAATGAAGCACACTCTGATACTTTTCTTTTAAGTCCAATGTCCTTTCAGTTCTGATTTCTAGCTTTCTTTTCAAGTTGGTAAATTAATTTGTAGTTAGAGTCAGTTGCCCCTGGTCTGCTGTGAAGGACAGTTCAGCTCACCCTCCATTCACCACTGTGGCCTATGTCTTTTTCAAGCTTGTTTCTCCCGTTTCAGTGTTGTTACCTTGAATCGCCAGCACGTGGTGCCATCTCAGCTGCTCGCCCCAGAGGGGGTGGGGCTGGACAGCAACCGGCAGATCCTGGAGATGGATGCCTGCCTCAGGGCACAGGTAGGAGACTCACGGCGCGCAGCATGTCTCGGTCGCAGGAGAGGTGGCAGCGATCCCAGCATATCTTCCTTGAAGGAGCTTCAAGGACTGAAGTCGCGGATCGCCTCTAGCCTAGGTGGTGCAATGTGCTACTGGCGGCAGCGGTGGTGGCGTCTGTGCTGCAGTGTCTGTCCAGCCCACTGCGATGCCCCAGCGGTGGCAATGGCCAAGCTCCGTATGATGAGCAGGCAGCGATATTGGGGTCCACAGCCCCTGGGGGGAGAGCCAGAGATCCACTGCAGTTCTCCTTTGCAGAGGGCTTCACAGACCAGGTTGCCCTGTCACCATCTTGCTGGAAGTCTCAGCCTTCCTTTTAAAACAGGTGGATACAGCTGGGCATGGTGGCGTGTGCCTGTAGTTTGGGCTACTTGGAAGGCTGAGGCAGAAGGATTGCCTCAGCAGGTCGAGACTGTGGTGGCCTAGAGCATGCTACTGCACTCCAACCTGGGTGACAGAATGAGACTCCAACTCAAAACAATAACAACAACAACCAAAACAGCTGGATCATACTTCAAAGGGTTGGCCACCTTGCCTCATAGTGCTAGCCGCCACAGTCACATTAACACAGAAGGCTTGCACATGGCCAGCACATGGATGCATATTGCCCACATCACGTTACAGTCAGTTTGAACAATGCCTATTAGTTTCTTACCCTTTCTCACCTTACTTGATACTAAACTTTCCTGGTGGAAAATCCTTACATCACCCTTCAGAAATCCAACACTTTAAACCTAAACACTCTTCTTCACATGCCAACTACTTGGAAGGCTGAGGCGGAAGGATCACCTGAGCCCAGCAGGCTGAGCCTGCAGTGGCTGTAAGCATGCCACTGCACTCCAGCCTGAGTGATGGAGTGAGACTCCAACTCAAAAAAAACCTAAATGTCTACTCTGAAAGATCCTGCCAAGAGATCAACAAAAAGTCACAGAATCAGGAAATATATTTAGAGAAAAACATCTGAAAAAGGGCTTGTCTGCAAAATGCCACAGAAATTAGACTAATAACCTAATTGAAAACGTGTAAAGATCTGAATAGACCCCTCATCAAAAAAAGATATACATACGGAAAACAAGCATATAAAATAAAATTAAAGACTTGTGAGGGGAAAGCAAATTAAAACAATGAGATAGCACTGCACATCTATTAAAATAGATAAAGGAATTTAAAATAACAATTGAAACAGAAACTCTCATTTATTTCTGGTAGAAGGCATACAGGTGCAGACACCTGACAATAAAGTTTGGTAGTTTTTTTCCTCCCCTAAAACTGAACAAATCTCACCATATGATCCAACAATCATCATCTTAGGCATTTACACAACTGCCTTCAAAAATTATTTCCAGGTCAGGTGCGGTGGCTCAGCCTGTAATCCCAGCACTTTGGGAGGCCGAGATGAGAGAAATGCCTGAGCCCAGGGGTTCAAGAACAGCCCGGGCAACTTGGTGAAACCTTATTTCTGCAATAAATAAAAAAAATAAGCCAGATATGGTAGCTCGTACTTGTAGTTCCAGATACTTGGAAGGCTGAAGCAGAGGATTGTCTGAGCCCAGCAGATCGAGGCTGCAGTGGCCATGAGTGTACCACTGCACTCTAGCCTGGGTGACAGAGTAAGACTCTGACTCAAAAAAAAAAAAAATTTCCAAATAAATACCAGCCCACAGTTATATCTGAAAGCATTGTTTATAATTGCCAAAACTTAAGTGATTCAGGATGTTCAAAATGAAGTTACAATGTATAATGGACAGCATTCATCAATAGAAGGAAATGAACTATCAGCCCATGCTACATGGATAGCGTTCATATGTGTAAAAGAGTTACAACCCCCACTCAACCCTCCCCACCCCTTCCCTGCTAATGGACACAGGAAACTCCCCCTCAAGCCTGTCTAAATGTTGCAAAACAGGAAGGCTCTGCTCTAACCCTCAAGGTGGCTCACAGAGATGGGAGCAGAAGACCCCTCAGTCTTCCCATGGAGCCCCTACCCCTACCCCTGAGCTCAACTGCTTGTGAAAATTTCCCACTCCTGGTCCCCTTCCTTACCTTACTCACATATAAAAAACCCACCCTGCTTCAAGTCAGGACTAATGCCACTTTGAGTTGAGATCAGGCGTTTTACTTTAATAAACTCCTTTGCCTGAACATAGACCGTGTGCTTCTGTTTGGCAAACCTTACAATATGCACATTGGTAACTGAGAGTGCCAAAGTGAAGAGGCTGTATGACCACACTTACAGGACATTCTGGAAAAGAAAAAAAATTAGAGATAGTAAAGAGATCAGTAGTTACATGGGATTCATGAAGGAAGGAGTTTCAAATTGCCCATGTCTCTTCCTTTTTCTGGACTATCATCTTTCTCTATTGAAGGAGAGGCAAGAATCCAGTCCCAATAGTCCTGTCTTCAGACATTGAAGTGTTTTTTTTTTTTTGAGTTGGAGTCTTACTCTGTTGCCCAGACTGGAGTGCAGTGGCCGCTCCCAGCCACTGCAGCCTCGCCTGCTGGGCTCCAGTGATCCTTCCACCTCAGCCTTCCGAGTAGCCGGAATTACAGGCGTGCACTACCATGCCCGGCTGATTTTTTGATTTATTGTAGAGATGAGGTCTTGCTGCCCAAACGGGTCTCGAACCCACGGGCTCAGGCAGTCCACTCACCTCAGCCTCCCAAAGGCGCGGGATTACAGGCTGAGCCACCGAGCCCGTCTGAAGTGTATTTTTTAAAGATTCTACTTAGGATACTCAGAGAAGTATAAAATATTGTATCCATGGAGAGTAATAAAATCTGTTAAGAAAGGAAAAATCAGTGGTGAAAAAATGACACTTTATTTTTTATTTTTTTTGAGTTGGAGTCTCACGCTGTCTCCCAGGCTGGAGTACAGTGGCACTCTCACAGCCACTGTAGCCTTGACCTGCTGTGTTGGGAGCTGGCCATGGAAGCCCACTGAGCGTTAGGGATCAGGAAGGGCCGTTGACCCCGAGACCACTAGGATGTGTTCGGGAGCTGTTGACCCCATTCTCTCCCTCCTTTTCACTTGGCACTGCAACCAGAAAAGGTTCCTGCTGGCTCTAGCAGAAAACTCTGAGACCGGAATGTACACAGCTAAACTTGGGAGTCTGTTGTTCCCATTTTCCACGGTTTGCGGTTTTTGCCTTTAAACAATTTAAGTTCCACTCTGATTCACATTGAGGAGCCTTCGTGCAGGTCACAGGTTCTCTTGATGTGATTTTAGAAATTTATAGATATAGGTTTTAGGAAATAGTTTATATAGATTGAAGAAAATTTAGGCAGCCATTTTATTGTAGAAATGTGGTTAGTTTAGTTTCATTTAGGTGGGGCAGTGAACTTTGGACTGGGCCACATTCAAAGCTTTTGGATTAGGCCGGCTGGTGTTAGGAGAGTGTAACCTTAGCAACAATTGTTTTAATAGAAATTAGTTTGAATTAGTATAGAATAGTAGAAGTTGATAATTCATTATGGTGGTTTTGGGTTTAAACATTGAGTGATGTTATTTCAAGATGATGTAGCTGTAAAACAATGAAGGGCACATAAGAAACTTGTTTGGGGAACATTAATCAAGCATAAGAAACTAAAAGACAATTTGTGGTTGTTCTTCCTCATGTTTGAAAAAAACATCTGCTTGAGAGTGGGGGGTGTCCCTTGTGTACCTGGACCTGTTCATGTGAAAGACACATGCTACCTTTTGTGTCCTGTGATGATGACTTTGCAAAATTTGGGGATAAAAGCCCACTGCTAACTTGCAATAAATGGCTTCTGCTCAATTTTGAACAGCAGTCCAGTCCCTTTCTTTCTTCCCTAGTCGCCTGCTCCATCTCACCTCCAGGAATTTCTGGACCTTGCCGGAGCAGGACTCCCACACTGCTGGGCTTAGATGATCTTTCCACTTTAGTCTTCCAAGTAGCAGAACTACAGACACATGCCATCATGCCCAGCTAATTTTTGTGATTTATTGCAGAGATGAGGTCTCACAGTTGCCCAGGGTGGTCTCGAACCCCCGGATTCAGGCAATCCTCTCACCTCGGCCTCCCAAAATGCTGGGATTACAGGCTGAGCCACCATGTCCAGCCAAAAAAAGGACACTTTAAAATGCTCTTAAAATATATAACTGTCCAAATAATAAACTGGAAGATAAAGTTTAAGCAATATCCCCACAAGCTCAAAATCTTAAAAAATTAAATATGATGAAAGCTAAGTTATCTAGAAGATTGGTCTCAGAGTTCCGATATCAAAATAATATTTGCACTCTAAGGACAGAACTTAAAATATGGATGGAGAAATTTATGAAATAAATTATCAATGAATGTAACAAAAATGCTAAGAACTTTAAGGAGACTTTGTTCTTTAAATTGAAAGACTTCACAGCAAGATGATTTAAAAAGACCCATGCCTAGAAGCATCATTGTGAAATGTCAGAACACCAAGAAAAATGGGGAATGGGTATGGTAACTCACATCTTTAATTCCAGCACTCTGGGAGACCAAGACAGAAGGATTGCCTGAGCCCACAAGTTTGAGGCTACAGTGAGTTATGATTGAGCCATTACACTCCAGCCTGGGTGACAGAGTGACACCCTGTCTCAAACAAACCAAAAAACATAAAAGCTCTGAGAAAGAAAAATAGGGTTATCTGCAAAGAAATAAACATCAGGTCCAACACTTTGGGAAGCTGAGGTAGGAGGATTACTTCAGCACAAGAGTTGGAGACAGGTCTAGGCAACATAGTGAGACCTGGTCTTATAAAACGTAATAAAATTAGAAAATTAGCTGGACGTGGTGGTGCGTGCCTATAGTCTCAGCTACTGAGGAGGCTGAGGGAGAAGGATAGCCTAATCCCAGAAGGTGGAGCTGTGATTTTGCCACAGAACTCAAGCCTGGGCAACAAATTGAGAACCTGACTCAAAAAAGAAAAAAAAAAAAGACATCTGAATGGACATTGAATGGTACAAAACAACCATCCATTTTCAAATTACTGAGAAAAAAAGTACTTCCAACTAATGTGGAGAGCGCGGCCTGAGCCAAGATGGCGCCCGGGACCTCTGCCAAGTCCCATGATTAGGCGCATGATATACCGCCGGGCCCTCCTTCACTGCGCACCGCGCAAGTGCAACGCTGCAGAGCCTATGAACTGCTGACACGCTGGTACGGGACTTGTGGGTGGAGACCAAGGGATATAAGTACGGGACAACGGGGAAGAAAGAAAAAGAAGCTGGCATGGTGTAAAGGCTGAATAAACCGCTTTGAGAAGAACACGTTGTTGTTGCCTCCTTCCTGCTGGTCAGGGGTGAGCGACAAGTGGTGGCCCGTATGGGGACCTCAGCTGTTCAGAACTCATCGCGGACAGGGTGACTAGTCACAGGGTAAGTTCCCAGGTAAGTGGGACAGGCAAGGCTCTCAGTTGAGACAATAAGGTTCCCGGTTAACAGGGACAAGCTTACTTAGGACTATGGGTAACACCACATCGGCGCAGACGCTTCAACAGGCTCTCAAAAGCCTGCTGAAAGTAAAAGGGGTGGGTCTGAAGCAGGAGACAATAAACAACTTTATGTGGGCTGTAGAGAATGCTGCGCCCTGGTTCCCAGTGTCTGGGCACCTTACGGAGCCTAGCTGGAGCAAGCTTGGGAGGGACTTGCGGCGCGCTGAGCAGCAGCAAGGACTTCCTCGGGGAGCGATGGCAATATGGAAGTTGGTGTTAAATTGTATAGAAGATGAGGATCAGTGCGGGAAGGAGCTTAGCGAAGGGGCTGAAGCAATGAACACTATGAGAGAAGAGTGTTCTGAGCGGTCACAGGCAGGAGACACAGAGGCGGTAGGGCTTTCGGAGGGGGAACTAGAGGAGCTCGTTGAAAAAATGAGTGCTATGGAAGTGCCTATACAGCCCTCGGCGCCGAGACCGCCTCCTTATCCTCCCCCGCAAGCGGAAGGACGCAGCCTCCACCCAGAGGCGTGGCAGCAATACGGGGCGCAGTGCTTTCCTGTGTTTCAAAATCCAGCTGGAAACAGGTATCATGAGCCCCTGGATTGGAAGCTCATTTCAAGGCTGGCTGAATCTGTGCGTTCCTACGGGACCAGTGCCGCCTACGTTGTAACACAGCTAGAGAACTTGCACCGGTTCTGCCTCACCCCTAGTGATTGGCAGGGCTTGGCTCGTGCTTGCCTGACCGCTGGCCAGTACCTGGATTGGAAGTCTATATTTATAGAGTATGCGACCGAGCAGGCACTTGTTAATGCCCGTAATGGACAGCCTGCCTGGGACCAGGACATGCTGTTAGGGCAGGGGAGGTTTGCGGCGGCACAGACTGGCTATCCACCCCAGGTGTATGAACAAATCAATAACTTGGGTACTAGAGCCTGGAAAAGTCTCCCTAACAGGGGAGAAGTGCAGGGAAATTTAACAAAAATCATCCAAGGACCCACTGAGCCGTTTGCAGACTTTGTGGCAAGGATGGTGGATGCAGCCGGATGCATCTTTGGGGATGCGGACCAGGCCATGCCATTAGTAAAGCAACTTATATATGAGCAATGCACTAAAGAGTGCCGACAGGCAATCAACCCATATAAAGGCAAGGGTCTTGAGGTATGGATGAAGCTGTGTAGAGATATAGGGGGGCCACTGACCAATGCAGGCCTGGCTGCAGCGGTAGTGCAGATGTCACAGGGGGGGAAAGCAAGTAAGGAGGGAGCTTGTTTTTCATGTGGGCAGCGCGGTCACATGAAGCGTGAATGCCCTCAAAGAGGAAATAAGAATAGGCAGCGCATGCCTCAGCAAAGAGCACCTGGACTGTGTCCAAGATGCCGAAAAGGGAACCACTGGGCTAGTGATTGCCGCTCCGTTAAGGATATAGATGGACGGCCATTAGATCCGGGAGCGCGGCCAAAAAACTGGAAACGGGGCCCCCCTCCCCAGGGCCCTCAAATATATGGGGCGGTCTCGGAACAATGGCCCAGCCTCAATCCTCCAATGCAATGGAGCCCCGCCGAGCCACCGCAGGCAGCGCCGGACTTGACCTCAGTTCCACCACCAGACTCATACTAACCCCTGCCATGGGGGTCCAACTAATTGGAACCACATTCAAAGGTCCCCTGCCTCCGAACACAGTGGGACTGGTGGTGGGCCGTAGTTCTGCTACCCTAAAAGGCTTGGTGATTCACCCAGGGGTTATTGATTCAGATTACACCGGGGAGGTCAAGGTAATGGTTTCATCCCCCCGAGGCATTTCGGCTATCTCACCAGGAGACAAGATAGCTCAATTACTCCTTCTGAGCAGCTTACATGAGAAATTTCCTGCGGAGAACAAAGAGCGGGGAGACAAGGGGTTTGGGTCTACGGGCGCCCCCCAGATTTTTTGCTCATTAGATCTCAGCACCAGACCGGTGCTCAGAGTCACAGTTAATGGTAAGCCCATAGTTGGTTTATTAGATACAGGTGCCGATCGTAGCATCGTTAGCACCACAGACTGGCCGCCGGGGTGGCCCACACAGCAGTCAGACCAAACCTTAACAGGCCTGGGGTACGCCCAGATGCCGCAGATTAGTTCTCGCTTGTTGCCATGGAAAGATGAAGAGGGCCACCATGGGGATTTCCAGCCCTATGTGCTGAAGGTCCCAATTTCTCTATGGGGCCGAGATATATTACGGCTTATGGGTTACAAGCTAACAAATGAAGGATGTTATAGCCCTCAAGCGAGAGGCATCATGCATGGCATGGGATATGTCCCCGGGAAAGGATTAGGTCGCTCCCTGCAAGGTAGAACTTCTCCAGTAGCTACCCCTAGAAAACAAGATCGTAGGGGGCTGGGTTTTTCGTAGGGGCCACTGAGAGGGCACTACCCATTATGTGGAGGACTGAGGATCCCGTGTGGGTTTCTCAGTGGCCACTCCCCTCAGTAAAATTAACCGCTGCTCACGAGCTGGTGAAGGAACAATTGGCCTTGGGTCATATTCGCCCCTCTACTTCCCCTTGGAATACTCCTATCTTTGTAATCAAGAAAAGGTCTGGTAAGTGGAGACTCCTGCATGACTTGCGAGCGGTTAACGCGCAAATGGTCCCGATGGGGCCAGTCCAACGTGGGCTCCCATTGCCGTCCACTTTACCACGACATTGGCCTTAATAGTTTTGGATATAAAGGATTGTTTTTTCTCCATACCTCTGCATCCTAGTGATACTCCTAGGTTTGCCTTTACTGTGCCTTCTATGAATCATGAGAAACCAGACATTAGGTACGAGTGGACGGTGCTGCCTCAGGGCATGGCCAATAGCCCTACAATGTGTCAGCTATATGTTGATAATGCTCTAAAAGAGACTAGGTCTGCCTTTCCTGAAGTAAAAATATATCATTATATGGATGATATCCTAATCACTGCTCGACAAGAGAGTACCCTTGATGCGGCTCTTGAGAGTGTGATGTCTAACCTGAGTCAGTGGTCCTTGGTGGTTGCCCCCGAAAAGATTCAAAAGGATTTAATAGTTAATTATTTGGGAAGCAAGATAACCTTGGAATCAGTACATCCCCAAAAGCTTCAAATTCGGACGGACAACTTGAAAACCCTAAATGATTTCCAAAAGCTCATGGGTGATATTCAATGGGTCCGCCCTTACTTACATTTGACTAATAGGCAATTGCAACCGCTGTATGATATTTTGCCAGGTAACCCTGCACTTGACTCCCCCCGACAACTCACCGAGGCTGCTCGTGATGCGTTGCATCTGTTGGAATATAGCATTCAGTCTGCGGCCTTGAAACGCCGTGAGGAAACGCGTGACATCTCACTTTGTGTGTTACCAACCCACACGCAGCCCACAGCGGTTTTATGGCAGGGGGCCCCCTTGCTATGGATTCATCCTAAGATCTCTCCTGCTAAAACACTCGAGCATTACCCCACTACAGTGGCAAAATTGGCTTTGATAGGCCTTCAACAATGTGTACAGTTTTTTGGTGCTCCTCCTGCATCCATTATAACCTC
>NW_007086372.1:0-312 GCF_000164805.1 Carlito syrichta
TCATTTACATATCAAGAAACTCAACTCACTTATCTTCCTCAAGCTTTACTGCTTCCAGAATTCTTTAGATAACTTAGCTCACTAATTGTCAGTCAGGAATTTTTTTTTCCTTTTTTGAGTTGGAGTCTCACTCTATCACCCAGGCTGGAGAGCAGTGGCATACGCACAGCCACCACAGCCTCCACCTGCTGGGCTTAGGCAATCCTTCTGCTTCAGCCTTCCAAGTAGCTGGAACTATACAAGCTCATGCCACCATCCCTGGCTAATTTTTTTTTTTTTTTGAGTTGGAGTCTCACTCTGTCACCCAGAATA
>NW_007086373.1:0-542 GCF_000164805.1 Carlito syrichta
TGAGTGGATTGCCTGAGCCCGTGGGTTCGAGACCCTCCTGGGCAACTTGGCAAGACCTCATCTCTACAATAAATCAAAAAACTAGCTGGGTGTGGTAGCGCGTGCCTGTAGTTCCAGCTACTTGGAAAGCTGAGGCGGAAGGATCGCCGAAGCCCAGCGGGTCGAGGCTGCGGTGGCTGGGAGCGGCCACTGCACTCCAGTCTGGGCGACAGAGTGAGACTCCAAGTCAAAAAAAAAAAAAAAAAAATTAAATGTAAATATTAATTTGGTAATTGAATGTTAGTGATAGAAAAAAATAAATTAATAATTACAGAATCAAAATTAGAATTGCTATCTAATAAATTTATGTAGAGGAAACAGGCATTGCTATATAGTAGTCAATAATGTGTCCTCATCCAACTTTTTAGTTTTCTTTTTTTTTTTTTTTATGATTTATAAGGTTTTTTATTCACATTTACTTCTTTTTTTTTTTTTTTTTTTTTTTTTTTTTTTTTTTTTCCATAAACCAAAATTTTTTATAAGGGTTTGGGGGGGAACAGTAA
>NW_007086374.1:0-650 GCF_000164805.1 Carlito syrichta
ATTCTCTTGGGTTTTCAAGGTACACCATCATATCATCTGCATAGAGAGATAACTTGACTTCCTCTTTTCCTATTTGAATACCTCTGATTGCCTCCTCTTCTCTGATTGCTCTAGCCAGGACTTCCAATAGTATGTTGAACAGGAGGGGACAGAGTGGGCATCCTTGTCTTGTTCCAGTTTTCAGGGGAATTGGTTCCAATTTTTGTCCCTTTAGGAGTATGCTGACTGTGGGTTTCTCATAGATGGCTTTTACTATTTTGAGGTATGTTCCCCGTATGCCTAGATGTTCAAGAGTTTTTATCAAGAAGGGGTGCTAGATTTTATCAAAAGCTTTTTCTGCATCTAATGATATGATCATGTGGTTTTTGTTTTGACATCTGTTGATGTATTTAATTACATTTATGGTTTTACAAATGTTGAACCAGCCTTGCATGCCAGGAATGAAGCCTACTTGGTCATGGTGAATGATTTTTGAGATGTATTGCTGAATCCGGTTTGCTCGGATCTTGTTGAGAATTTTAGCATCTATGTTTCATCAAAGATATTTGCCTGTATTTCTCTTTCTTTGTTGGATCTTTTACCTGGCTTGAGTATCAATGTGATGTTGGCTTTTGTAAATGATTTTGGGGAGAGTTCCATCTTTTTTCATC
>NW_007086375.1:0-400 GCF_000164805.1 Carlito syrichta
GAACAATGCCGCGATAAACATACGTGTGCAGGTATCTTTTTTATAGAGTGATTTGAGTTCTTCGGGATATATTCCCAGTAGGGGGATTGCGGGGTCATATGGAAGGTTGATATTTAGAGCTTTTAGGAATCGCCACACTGCTTTCCACAGAGGTTGCACTAGTTTACACTCCCACCAACAGTGTAAAAGTGTTCCCTTTTCGCCACACCCTCTCCAGCATCTGTTATTTTTTGAGTTGTTGATAATTGTCATTCTGACTGGAGTTAGGTGGTATCTCATTATGGTTTTGATTTGCATCTCCCTGATGATTAGTGAGGTTGAACATTTCTTCATGTGTCTGTTGGCTGCTCGGATGTCTTCCTTTGTGAAGTGTCTGTTCATATCTTTTGCCCATTTTTAT
>NW_007086376.1:0-771 GCF_000164805.1 Carlito syrichta
AAATGCTTGTAAATAAATTAGCTTAGTGCCTGGCACAAACTAAGAGCTCAACAAATGATAGCTACTATGTTATTATTATTATTATTAATACACAAATATTATTATTATTATTATTATTTTTTAGTTGGAGTCTCACTCTGTCACACAGACTGGAGTGCAGTGGCCGCTCCTGGCCACCGCAGCCTTGACCTGCTGGGCTCCGGTGATCCTTCTACCTCAGCCTTCCAAGTAGCTGTTACCACACCCGGCCAATTTTTTGATTTGTTGTAGAGATGAGGTCTCACCTAGTTGCCCAGGTGGGACTCGAACTCACAGGCTCAGGCAATTCACTCACCTCAGCCTCCCAAGGTGCGGGATTACAGGCTGAGCCACCGAGCCCAGCTTCACAGATATGATTTTATACACATTTGCCTAATATTCCCTAATGGGATAAAATAAATAATTGTGAATCTCATTTTGTTTCATTTATTTAACATGTATTAAATACTTTACCATGTGCCAGGCCCACTGTGGAAGATTATATTTTTTTATAAATGGCTACAACAGTATCTCCTGTACTTGTCACCACCCCATCCCATCTACAGTTAAAGTCTAATCCCCTACCCTTGAATTTGGGTGGGCTTATGATTTGTCACTGAAGGTGGTAGAAGTGTGTGACTTTACCCAGTCATAAAAGGTGATGTATTTTTCCCTTGGAGCTGGTGTGCTTTATGCTTGTAAAGAAGCCACAGGGAGAGACCACATGGGGAAGCCTTTGTATCTACCTGAAAA
>NW_007086377.1:0-724 GCF_000164805.1 Carlito syrichta
AACTCTCTTTGTGTTCTTTGGAAACTTTCCCTCCCAGCCTTCCTAACCCAGCCACCAGGCAACTATTGAGCTGCTTTCTGTTACTATACATGAGTTTGTGTTTTCCAGAATTTTACAGAAATCTGTCACTCATTTTCCATTCATGTAAAATAAGAATATTCTTTGACACTGAACATTCAGTATTAATGTACATGAGAGTCCTGTGCCTGGGACAAAGTCTAGCATACAGAAATCATTAACCAACTGTATCTACTGGTATTTTATTTTTTCTCTGAATGGACCATGAGTCAATTACTGGGAAATGTGTTAGAAACACAAATTGGTAACTTTGTTCTAATTTTACTCTTCCTTTCTCTGCATTTTTATTTTCCTCTTCATTTTGCCTCTCATCTTTCATCATGTTTGACTCTTATGTGTTTAGGTCTCTCCCAAATCCACTCTTTCCCCTCTTTTATTGTCTATAAGTCAATCCCTTTTTCCCGGCACTTTTGCAATCAGAACTGCAAAATAGCACTGCTCCTGGTTCCAAGAAGTAGCAAGTCTGACTGTGCTAACTCACCAGTATCTGACCTGTCTTCTGCAATTTCATTTTATTTTTGTATTTATTTCTGATTTATGCTAGTCTGTATGGAACCTGTAATACTTAAGTGTTGTTTTTTTTTTTTACTTGGAACCTCACTCTGTTGCTCAGGCTGGAGTGCAGTGGCATAATCATGATTCAACA
>NW_007086378.1:0-607 GCF_000164805.1 Carlito syrichta
CCCTGAATGGGGAAAAAAAAATTGTGAAGATATTTGTGCCCCATGTCAAAGAGGGTTTTAATAATCAAGTGGATGGGATAACCTATTCTGTGGAAACCTCTTAGCCTCTTTCTCCAACCACCCCTGTCATTGCCTGAAGGCCTCATGGACAAAGTTGATGGAGGTCACACCTGGGCTTAACAATATGGATTTCCCTTCACCAAGACTGGCCTTGGTATGGTCACCACTGAACATCCAGGCTTCCAGCAACAAAAACCCACACTGGTAACAATCCAGCATCACTTCCTAGGGTGATAATCCAGCCACTTACTGGCAAGTTGCTCACATTAGACGACTTTCACAATGAAAGGAAGGGTGTTTTGTCTCTGTACCCTGGATATGGATTTGCCCTCCTTGCGTGCAATGTTTTTGCCTCAACTACCATCCGTGGACTTACAGAAATCCTTATCCACAGTATTCAACACAGCATTACTTCTGATCAAGGAACTCACGTCAGAACGAAAGAGGTGCAGGGATGGGCTCAAGCTCCCAAAGTGCACTGGTTTTACCATGTGCCACATCATCTAGAGGCAGCTGGCTTGATAAAATGGTGAAGTGGCCTTTGGAA
>NW_007086379.1:0-782 GCF_000164805.1 Carlito syrichta
ACCGAATACAGAACTAACCAAAACTGTCAAAAACAAAGAAAAGAAGCTCAAAAAGTCAGAACAAAACCTTCAGGCGATGAATGATTACTTCAAGTGACCCAATCTAAGAGGAATTGGCCTTCCTGAGGCAGAGAGAGAGAGTCAGAGGTCACATTGGAACAAACATTCCATGAAATCATCCAAGAAAAGTTTCCTCATCTCACCACTGATGCAAAAATTCAAGCACAAGAAATTCAGAGAACCCCTGCAAGACAACAAATGAGAAGACCAACTCCCAGACACATAATAATTCGCCTAAACAAAGTAGCTATAAAAGAAAAAATCCTAAAGGCAGTAAGAGAAAAAGGTCAGACTACCTACCAGGGAAGACTAATTAGAATAGCAGCAGATTTATCCACAGAAACCCTTCAGGCTAGGAGAGCCTGGAGCCCTATCTTCAAAATTCTAAAAGAAACAATTTCAACCAAGAATAACCTACCCAGCCACACTAAGCTTCATTAGTGAGGAAATATTGAAATCTTTCCCAGATATCCAAAACCTAAAAACCTATGCTGCCACCACACCACCTCTGCAAGAAACATTTAAGAAGTACTGAACACAGAATAAAAGGAAAAAAGAACAAAATTCTTCACAAGAGTACAGGCAAAAGATTAAAAACACAAATGAACCAACTCCAAAACCCAAAGAAAGACAACAAACAAACAGGAACAACAACTGTGTAAGAACATTATGACAGGGATCACTCTTGCATTTCAATTATTAGCCTAAATGTGAATGGACTA
>NW_007086380.1:0-770 GCF_000164805.1 Carlito syrichta
CCGTGTCACCCATGCTGGAGTACAGCAGCCTGCCCACAGCTACCATGGCTTCAACCTCCTGTGTTCACATGATCCCTCCACTTCAACCTCCCAAGTAGTTGGAACTACAGGCATGCACCACGATACCTGGCTAGTTTTTAGATTTATTGTAGAGAAGAGGTCTCGCCATGTTGCCCAGTCTGGTCTCAAACCCATGGGCTCAGGTAATCCTCTCACCTCCACTTCCCAAACGGCTGCAATTACAGGCCTGAGTCACCATGCCCAGCCTGTTCATGTTTCTATCACTATGATTTTAATTCTAAGTGGAGGTCAGGGTTTGGTAAAGCTTCCCTACATTATTGGACTGTGCGTTTTATTCTTTTTCCGAAGTAGGTAAGACTGTAGGATAGAGTGTTCCTAGTGGTTCTCAACCCTGGAGGCTTATTAGCATTAACAGAGAGCACTTAAACCTTCCCATGCTCAAGCTGCATCCCAACCAATGAAGTGGGAATGGTGGGGACTCAAGCATCTGTACCCACGCATTGCATGGGCTGCCCCCATGATTCTGCTTGGGTACCAGAATTGAGAACCATTTTACTAGATTCAACTATCGCAAGAAACTTTGGGCTGCTGTAAGAAAACATGCAGATTATTGAATCAAGGTGGCCCTGTGACTATCTGATCAGTTCCCACCTGAATGTCAGATGTCCTGGAGCACAGAGATGTGTCCAGATAGCCACCTGACTTGAAAAGCTACATAAGGTCCTCTCGAGAAGAAAAGGAGGCCACAA
>NW_007086381.1:0-777 GCF_000164805.1 Carlito syrichta
TTGTATGCACTTGTGAAACACAAATTGTTCAATTAAAATTGAGGAAACAGGCATACTCAATGTAATTGAATTAAAATTTAAAATACATTATTATTTTAGGGACAAATAATTTTTTCTCAGATCCTAAGAATTCAGAATTTAACAATATGCCAAAATTATTCAATAATGATTAAATACTGTTTATTTGATTAGACTATATTGAATTTTAATTAGGTCTCAATTTTTAATTTTTTTATTTATCTTTTATTTTTAAAATTTACTTATTAAAAAGATGTGGGGTATAATTCAGGGTTAAGTACACAAACATTGATCATGCAGGTACCCTTGTTGATGAGCTATGTCTCCCTAACCCTGACAGTTTTCCATTACTGCCAAACACTTTATCATAGTATTATAATTGGTCAAGGTCCACTTATGAGTGAGAACATTTCTCTCTACTTTGTTTCTGTGGTAGACTACTGAGTGTCATCAACTCCAAATCTATCCAAGTTGCTGTGAATTCCTTACGTTTGTTCTTCTTTATGGCTGCATAATATTCCATTGTGCATATGTAACACATTTTCTTTATCTAGTCCAGCTTCGATGGGCAACATTGTTGGTTCCATGTTTTTGCCATTGTGAATAGAGCTGCAACAAAAAATACGTGTGCAGGTATCTTTTTTGTAGAATAATTTGAGTTCCTCTGGGTATATTCCCGATAGGGGAATTACTGGGTCATATGGAAGATCAATTTCTAGGTCTTTCAGAAATCGCCACAGATGTATATAGATAATAATA
>NW_007086382.1:0-962 GCF_000164805.1 Carlito syrichta
CTAAATAACTCCTGGGTCAATGATGACATCAAAATAGAGATCAAAAGATACCTGGAAACAAATGAAAATAAAGAAACATCTTACCAAAATCTCTGGGATGCCTTAAAAAGCTGTAATAAGAGGGGAATTTATTTCCCTACAAACACACATGAGGAAAATGGAAGGAACAGAAATTGACAACCTAACAAGCCACCTAAAGAAGCTGGAAAAGCAAGACCACAAAAACCCTAATTTCAGCAGAAGAATCCAGATCACCAAAATAAAAGCCCAAATCCAGGACATAGAAGACAAAAAGATAATACAAAAAATCAATGAAACAAAAAGCTGGTTCTTCGAAAGGGTAAACAAGATTGATGGTCCCCTAGCTAGACTGACCAAGAAAAAACGAGAAAAAAACCAAATAAGCATAATCAGAAACACAAAAGATGAAGTCACATCTGACCCTGAAGAAATACAAAAGATCATTAGAGACTACTACGTACACTTGTATGGAAACAAACTTGAAAACCAGAAGGAAATGGAAGACTTTCTGACATCACACAACCTACCTAGGTTGGAACAAGAAGAAATTGAGACCCTAAATAAACCAATAACAATCAAGGAAATCGACCACGTAATAAGAAAACTTCCTACAAAAAAAAGCCCTGGTCCAGATGGCTTTCCAGCAGAATTCTACAAGACATTTAAGGAGGAGCTGATACCAATCCTACTGAAGGTATTCCAGGCGATTGAAAAAGATGGAACTCTCCCCAAATCATTTTACGAAGCCAACATCACATTGATACCCAAGCCAGGTAAAGATCCAACAAAGAAAGAGAACTACAGGCCAATATCTTTGATGAACATAGATGCTAAAATTCTCAACAAGATCCTAGCAAACCGGATTCAGCAATACATCTCAAAAATCATCCATCATGACCAAGTAGCTTCATTCCTGGCATGCAAGGCTGGTTCAATATTCG
>NW_007086383.1:0-490 GCF_000164805.1 Carlito syrichta
CGTTGCCTGGTGATATTTTATTCATTTTGCCATTCTATGTCTTTTCAGTGGTGCATTTAGTCCATTCACATTCAGACTAATTATTGAAATGTGAGAGTTTGTCCCTATCATGGAGTTCTTATTGAGTTGTTGTTCTTCCACCTGGTTTTTTCTTTTTTTGTCTTTCTTTTGGTTTTGGGGTTGGTTCGTATATATTTTATTCTTTCCCCTGTACTCTTGTGAAGAACGTTGTTCTTTTTTTCTTTTCTTCTGTGTTTAGTACTTTCTTAAGTGTTTCATGTAGAGATGGTTTGGTGGCAGCATAAGTTCTTAGGGATTGGATATCTGGGAATGATTTTAATTCTCCCTCACTGATGAAGTTTAGCTTGGCCAGGTAGGTTATTCTTGGTTGAAATTGTTTATCTTTTGGACTTTGAAGATAGGGCTCCAAGCTCTCCTATCCTGCAGGGTTTTCTGCAGATAAATCTGCTGCTATTCTGATTGGTCTTCC
>NW_007086384.1:0-568 GCF_000164805.1 Carlito syrichta
CCAGACAGAACAGTTCCTCAACTGCAGCAGGGCATTCTGGAGCTGAGACTCTTCCTTTGAGATATGCTGTGGGGTGAGGCTGGATAGCCTAGTGTCATTGGCTCAGAGGGGTATTCATTTCCTAGTAGGTTTGAGCACAGTTGGGATAGCTCACTGATTACAGCATCAGGGACCAGAGCTGAGGTTGACTTCTTTAGGAAACTACTGTGGAATGGAGGTTGGGACACTGGTTAGGGAGACTCAGACTCCTGGCCTGTGAGATATGAGTGAGTGTCCCTCTGGATCCTTGTGCCAGCAGCTATGATCTGGGACCACAGTTAAGGAGGGCTGGAGCCAAGCCATATGGCAGTGGCTCAGCAGTGATGCTGAGACTGATGTTATTGGACAGACAGACCTTTCCATCAAAACACTAGTGTGTGCAGTTCCTCTGGGGGTCCTTGGTGGATCATTTTGATTGCAGGCTCAAGACCAAACAGGGCTGTAGCCAAGCCCCTTGGGAGGGCCATATACAGCATTGAACCAGGAGCAAGCTTGGCAGATTGGCTGTGTAGGTATTGGTCTGCCCTTT
>NW_007086385.1:0-854 GCF_000164805.1 Carlito syrichta
GCTTTGGCTAAAGGCAACATAACAAAACTATTATAGCAATTATAATGTTTTAACCTGAGGTGAAACAACATTCTGAAAAACCAGTATACCAGGAAATAATACCAGGAAATGACAGCTAAAAAATCTTAAGAGAAAAGACAGTTTAGAAAAAAAGAGATTTTAAAGTAATTCTGCTGCACGTTTCTCATAAAATAGAATAAGTCCAATATTGAAAATCTTAGCTATCTTAAATACACTGGTTACCATTCATATGTACACACTTGATGTTATATCCTTGTCTCCGAGGCGAGCTTCTGAATAGGCCTTCATAGGCCTTGGCCATATCGATCCATATGTTGGCTCCCAACATCTCCCCCTTTTTTATTAAATCAGAACATTAAAACATCTTGGCTTCTGTCTTAGGTTGTTCTCGCTTCACCATAGTTGTTACCCGTCATGGGCTCGTTCCCCTTCTTCGCGAGGAATGCCTGTCTTAGGTTCATACTAGGTGGCTGGAATCTAACCCGTCATTGAATACCAAGATCCTCATTATCAGAGGGGGCATAGGGAGGACGAAAAATAGTAAGTTGCTGGTATAGATGATACAAAGTAGTAGCAATATGAAATAGGTAACCAGATTATAGGTAGCATTATCTTTTAGCTTTATTGCTGAGCACTGCCAGATAAATATTATCTGAATTACGTTGCACGGCTTTTCTTAAGCGTTGAATAATGGCTGGAAAAACAAACAGCAGAAAAAGACAATCATACCAATAGCAATGAAGTTATAGATCAGATTCCAAATAGAATGAGAAGCCACAAATTGAGAAAGAGAAGTAGTAAATCTAGAAGCCAGTTGAGAAAATGAAAGTGTA
>NW_007086386.1:0-591 GCF_000164805.1 Carlito syrichta
CGCGGCGACGGCGGCGGCGGCGGCGGCGGTGGCGGCGGGAGCGCTGGTGGGGGGAGGGGCTGCGGCAGCAGCGGGAGAGGACGATGCAGTAAAAATGTCCAGTCTTTGCGATGTTCCAGTGATAGCGATGGCCGAGCTCTGTTTGAGGAGTAGGCTGCGATGCTGGGGTCCCCAGCCTCCCGGGGGCGAGAGTCAGAGACCCACTGCCTCTTTATCAAAGGCGCAGAAAGGCATAACGTAGCTGTTGGAGTTTCAAGGTCCTTCGTGGAGTTACCTCGCCAGTCAGAGAGGAAAACAGCAAAGAAACCAAGCACTTTGTCTCCCACCCTTGCAGACTCTGGTGGTTCGAACTTTCCTTTGGGGACTTTCTTGCCTCTCTAGGGAGTAGCCCTAGGTAGAGACCGTCAGTTGTCCTCCGAGATGCAGCTCGGTCCACGGGGAAACTCCGAAATCTTGGCTCGAAGGAAGTAAAGATTTAACCTTAGTGCCTCACCCAGTCAGGCCACAGCGGTCTGATGTCTTTCCCTGGAGCTGCACGCTGAAGTGTATCCTCAGCTAGAGCCTTCAATTGCCACCAGGTTCCAACACAGT
>NW_007086387.1:0-731 GCF_000164805.1 Carlito syrichta
TCGAGGTGAGAGGATGACCTGAGTTCTCGGGTTTGAGACCAGCCCAGACACCTTGGCGAGAGCTCATCTCTACAAGAAGCCAAAAAAATGAGCTGAGCATGGTGGCACACTCCTGTCGTTCTACCCACTCAGGAGGCCACAGCAGGCGTATCACCAGAATCCAGTCAGTGGAGGTAGCAGTGGCCAGGAGTGGGACTCTTTGTTCCAGACTGGGCGACAGAGCATGACTCCAACTCAGCATTATGATACCAACCACCACCACCACAACAAGAGGCCAGGCTCAAGGGCTCAGCCTGGCATCCTGGCCCTTTGGAGACTGAGGTGAGTGAAGGGCCTGAGCCTACGGGTTCAAGATCAGCTCAGGACACTTGACAAGACCTCTTGTTGGCCATCAAAAATAAAATCGAAGATTAAAACCGGGCATGGTGGTTAGCTGGGCTCAGTAGCTCAGCCTGTAATCCCGCACCTTTGGGAGGCTGAGGTTAGTGGATTGCCTGAGCCCATGGGTTTGAGACCCGCCTGGGCAGGCAAGACCTCATCTCTACAATAAATCAAAAAATTAACTGGGGGTGAACGCCCACGCCTATAATTCCAGCTACTCGGAAGGCTGAGGTGGAAGGATTGCTGGAGCCCAGCAGGTCGAGGCTGCGGTGGCTGGGAGCAGCCAATGCACTCCAGTCTGGGTGACAGAGTGAGACTCCAACTCAAAAAAAAAAAAAAAAAACCCGGGC
>NW_007086388.1:0-822 GCF_000164805.1 Carlito syrichta
CATTCGGTTGTTTGACTTTTGTTTTCTGCGGGGGTCCCACCCCACAAGGGTCGTGAGATTTCCTGAAGGAGAGGCGGATAGGTGAAGGATGAAAATATTATACCCGGACACCTGCTTCATATCCTCTACAAATTACCGCCATCTAGTGGTCGTAGCAACAAACAAGCCAAGAACCCTGTAAACATTCAGACAATGAGTCTTATTCATAAGGCCAAAGATGATAGTTTTAGTCCAAAGTCCCGAATTACAGTCCTTGAAGTGTCTCCAGAAACTTTAGTAGTAGTTTTCCTTCTGGGGCTTTATGACCTTCAGAGCTTGTAATCGCCTTTCTTGTCCAGGTGTCTCCGTTACTTTTCTCTTATCCTGCCATGCTTGTTTCTAAAGAAAACTCAAAAGGAGCTTTTAGTAATGTTTCCCAGGCCCCCAAGGTTGCTTTCTGTCTTTAGCTAAGTTATCATAAAAGTGTCTGATTAGTATATTATGAGTTCAGTGAAAACCCACTTTATAAATGTTAACTTAGAGTTTTAACTATTGAATTAAGTAAAAACCTTAAAAGATATCTTTATCCTAAGTCAGTGAAAACAGTGTTATAAATCACCTGCATAACTCCTATGTAAGTGTTAGAACTTATAATGAATTCATAAATGAACTTACTATAAACTTGTGCTTTTAAAAAAACCTTATGTCTAAACACTAAACTACATAATTCTAAATCAAATAAAGAGTGGATATACTTATATCATTTATTACTTAAGCAATAATCTAGTAACTTATACCAAGTGAAAGAAAGAATTCTTGATGTGCTTCAGAGTTTAACCCTTG
>NW_007086389.1:0-1369 GCF_000164805.1 Carlito syrichta
ACTAGCCAGGTATCGTGGTGCATGCCTGTAGTTCCAGCTACTTGGGAGGTTGAAGTGGAGGGATCATGTGAACACAGGAGGTTGAAGCCATGGTAGCTGTGGGCAGGCTGCTGTACTCCAGCATGGGTGACACGGTGACACTCCAACTCAATAAATAAATAAATAAGAAAGAGACCTGAGTGGTTTAACTGGATAACCTGCTGGGTAAATTCTACAGACATTATCCTATATGGCATTCCAATTCCATACCCTATTTAAGAATTTCTCCACTACCAATCTAAGCCCATATGTGAACTCAAAACAGAAAAAAAAATGCTTAGAAAAAAGGGGGTCTCTGGTTGATAAAAAAGAGCCCACAATTGCAAATACATTTGCTAGTGATCAGTGACATTTAGTGAAGTTGGATTTCATATCATATTTTACTTTATTTTTATAGAACTGAATCTTACAGAACGTTATTTTTGTTCTATAATCCCATTAGTCAAAAAATAAATTTATTTCATCCGGAATGTAGTTACACTATAGTCATAAAGAAAAATGGTAGTATTTACAAAGTATTAGCTTTGGGGTATATTTTATAAAAAACACAGCTCACTGTTCTTATCTCAGATTTATCCATTATATAAGTTCTGCTATGAGTTTTATTTATTTCAAGAGTCATCCTACCTTACTGTTTAAAATCAGCTTTCAGAGAACAATATTTTCACAATTGATAAAACAATTCTACTTCACGTTTAAACGTCAAGGTCTACATAAAGGATAAGGCACTTTAAATTCTACATAAACAAATAGTAGTTTAATAATAAATAGATAGCAAATCCATTTCAAAGGGAAGGTCTCAATAAAGCCCAATATATTCAGATTAGATTATCAGCACAGATATCGAAAGAGCTTACAGTGAGAAGTAGCTTCCCAAGAAATAATTTACCCCCGATCTTAAAGAGGAAACTCAGAACAACAGCAAACTTCCAACCGTTCTGTTCCCGAAAGACCGGCAGTCAACCACATTCAAAGTACTTCAGGTCATTAGTCTTCTCTTGCTGACGTTTATTGCATCTTCCTCTACTTTCCCTCACAGGGCTAGAGACAGAAACTTTAAAGATTCTCATTGTTCCCACCAGATCTCCATTCTTTTGAATGCTTTAAAAAAACACCTCAAAGGAGGATTTGACTCTTTGTTCACCACGGAAACACCTTCCCATTCATGTAAGGAATGTGCTTGTTTATAAATGATGATACATCATCACCAATTCACTTGGCTTCCATAACCTCATTTCCTTCCTGTGTCTGTCCAGTCACAAATCCATTGCTACCCTGGGGTAGTATATTAACCCAAATCACAGTCTGAATGGCACTTTTTGGCTTGGGT
>NW_007086390.1:0-738 GCF_000164805.1 Carlito syrichta
GAGGAAGGTACTGCCTTCTTATGCCACGTAGAAATTGAAATCCATTCTCCATGAGACTACAATTGACACATAAGATATGGGAGTTGTTCGCTATTGCTAGGCAGAGGTGGAGTTCTTGTTTCCCATGTAGTCTCTGCTGACAACACAGTAGGGTAACTGTGTTACTGCTCTCTGTCATGTACGTCTTGACTATCAGAACAACTCTGATACCATCCTATTGAAGAACAAGAGGGTGGCAGCCTAGGTACTTGCATATAGGTTTGAAAGTTTAGGCTTCTTATGTGGTATCAATGCACTGTCATAGGGGAATTACCAACTAATTACCAACTATCAAGGGGAAAAATAGGGAATGTATATTTATTTCATTTTCCAGAACAAGTAAAGTCCTAATGTCATTAAATTATATTTTTTAATTATCAATTTTTTTCTTTCATTATATTTGTTTTTAATGGTTAAAGTCTATAATATCATTCAGCACTGCTTTCTTTTGCCAGCGTTGTATAATGTTTATATAATAACAATATAAATGGGTCACTCTAATCTACTGATATACGTGTAGGAAGTATAAGGAGGTATACTTAGAAGCATAACTAATTCACAGCACTACTTGCTTCTGCTTGATCCACCACCAAGTTTATGCCAAAGTCATACTTTTCATGGGCCATTCATTGAGTATGCTGCGGTATTATACGTGGCTCATTTATGCAAGAAGACTTCTAAAACAGTGATTGTGACTCA
>NW_007086391.1:0-1521 GCF_000164805.1 Carlito syrichta
CGAAGACACGGAAGGAGTAAAAGTGGCAGAGACAATGACATGGGGTAAGGTGAACAAAGACCACAGAATTGCATAAACCCTAATAGTTGACAACAATTGAAAAAGAAGAGGAGACCATGAAGGATAAGTAGAAGCAGGAGTTACAGATGTGGAAAAGAAAACACAACGAAGTCCAAGAAAATATTGGTGTCATAGGAGCTCATGAGGCAAAAGTGTAATAGGAGTGAGGAGAGAAGAAGCAGAATAGAGAGCTACCAACAAAACAAGCCAGATGAGAACTGCGCCGGATTTTATCACATCTATGTCGTCACTATGAGAGTGACCTCAGGAATATTGAGCGTTAAAGTCACAATACAATGGGTCAAAACACAGGAGAACAGCCAGTGAAAAGTGTCAGGTGTATACCATTTTAACATGAGGTAGAAATGAATAAGTTGGTGTTCATATGTAGATACTCTGGGGTAACCTTCAGAAGTTTATAACCAGATGATGTGGTAAAAGTCCTATGAAGGCTCTACAGATGTCACCTCACTTCAGATCCTCTGTAAAACTGGAACATGGCTAAACCAAAAATTCTTGCTATTCCACTATAATAAGATAGGATTGCTTAGTTATTTTCAAATTTTACAAATTTGCCATAAATGTACAGTGCAGCTAGCCAGAATGTGAGCACTTATCTATACTCTTAGATTGTAATTAAATCTCTGAAATACACGTTTGATGTTTTCTCATTGTTTTATTGGCCTATTTTACTCCTGACATCTGTCAAGTGTCAGGCAATTTTCAAAAAAAAAAATATAAAAAGTCAAATCCCAGATGCTGATCTTTTTTCCCTATAACTTATGCTGCAATCTAATTTCAGTTTTAATTCATGGTGTCTTGGTTATTTTTTTTTCCCGCAATTGATATGTCAAGTTTCTAAAGAAAACCTCATAAATCAAGTGGAGAAACAAGAGCCTTATAAAGTAGTTATAGAAGGTGTTTTTATGAATGCTAGGTAATGCAATATTCTGTGAAACATAATTACCTTCCATAGAGTGTATATACTGATTCAACAGTACAAAGTCATCAATTCTTCCAGAAAAATAGCTTTGTTTAACAGAGTAACTGGTCAAATTTCTCTTCCCCCCCAAAAAAATTGCTCACAATTAAAATAACAGGAAAGATACTAATGATGCCTATGAAAAAGAGCATCCCCCCTTCCTTACTAGCAGAGACCCGGTCTAACTTAATTAAACAAGAGATGTGTACAACAGAAGAAGCTGTGCTCCTTGCCTACTCCAGGCACTTTTTATTGTTTCATCTAGCCAAACCACAGTAAATTTGTGGTTACTGCCCCTGTATGACTTAGAAATTGATCTGATTGAATTTTTTGTCGACAAGACAGGAGGCAAAGTCTGCTGACAGGTTTCTTGAAAAGACTTCTCATCATTGAACAGATACATGAGATGGGGTTATTTCCTTTAAGGTGTCAGCCATTGCTATACAGGCTGATATGCCTAGAGTTTTGCAGCTACATCA
>NW_007086392.1:0-942 GCF_000164805.1 Carlito syrichta
GAGTCGCTGTCGGAATGTCCAGCTCTGTCCTCGTGGTGCGAGAGCAGCCACGGGTAACGCACGCGTGGATGACAGTAACCGTGCCTATTAAACTCTTATTTGCAGAAACAGGACGGGAGCCGGACGGGTCCCGCGGGCGGTAGCGTTCCGACACCCGACCTCAACTTGCCCCGCCATCTACGCCTTGCCTGTTCTCACGGTCTCTCCGATCAAGGGCCCAGCCCAGTGACTACAAACGGGGGGAGAGAGCGTCTGCTCGTCAGGTTCAGTCGGGGCAGACACCGAGCGGTGGATGTCGCAAGGGCATCTGTAGAAATAGGTGAATCTTTGCCAGAGGCACGAGAATTACGCGAGCGGAACGTGACGTAAACACAAACCGTGGGAGACCTAAAATGTGTAAAAGACACACGTCTAGACTAGCAGAAATAATCTTGAAAAATAACAAAATCGGAGGGTTACGGTTGCCTGATCTCAAGCCTTTCACTATAGTAACCGAGAAAGTGCAGCGTGGGCGTGACCGGGACACACAGATAGAGCCAAGAAAGAGGACCAAGGGTCCAGGAATCACTCCACACTGATACAGGCAACGGATTCTGGAATCTAATGCAAAAACAATCCAGCGGGAAGAGCTATTTTTGACAAAGCTGACCGTAGCGGCTACATCGGTCTATGCGAAATAAAGACAGAGATAAACACAGAACTGACGTTTACGTACAGACATGAACAAGGAGGATATCGGAGGAACCACAGCACGAAGGTCACAGTCATTCACCGTAAGAGAAAAAGTCTAAAAAAGGGTCACAGAGAAAAATAAAAAAGGTATATGAAACGTCAGACGTGACGTCGCTGAGGTTTCTCTTCCATGTCTTTCCCTTAAGGAGCTCCCGAACATACTTGTTCCATTCTGAAAGGGTAGACAAATAAGGAATAAATCACATTCTC
>NW_007086393.1:0-619 GCF_000164805.1 Carlito syrichta
CTAGTGCAACCTCTGTGGAAAGCAGTGTGGCGATTCCTAAAAGCTCTAAATACCAACCTCCCATATGACCCTGCAATCCCCCTACTGGGAATATATCCTGAAGAACACAAATCACTTTATAAAAAAGATACCTGCACACACATGCTTATCACAGCATTGTTCACAATAGCAAGAACCTGGAAACAGCCATGCTGCCCGTCAAAAGAGGACTGGATTAAAAAAATGTGGTACATATACACGATTGAATACTACGCAGTCATAAAAAAGAACAAAATCATGAATTTTGCAGCAACCTGGATGGAACTAAAGTCTATAATACTGAGTGACCTCTCACAGAAACAAAGATCCGAGTATCACATGTTCTCACTCATATAATGGACCTTAAACATCCAATGCAATACTATACAAAAATGACTGACTGTACTGGGAAACTATGGTGGGGGGAGGGAGATGGGATTAACAGTATCAAATATCTGTCTGGGAACGGGGAAACACCCCGTATCAACAGGGTGCCTGAATGAAACGCAATTTGTATACCTAACCCTTAACTGTACCCCACAACTTCACAATAAAAAAAAAAAAAATAAATTCAAAAAATTAAAAATGGGCATTTGTAGTT
>NW_007086394.1:0-794 GCF_000164805.1 Carlito syrichta
CCTAGAGATGGAGGGAATATTGGACCAAGAGACTGACCGGGGCAGAGTAATTTTTAAATGCAGAAGTAATTTCCTCGGTTGGAAATTAAAGAAGAGATGGGGCCATAACATGTCTGGATTTCTTATCTTGGAGAAGAATGTAAGCTGTGGATTAGCAACACTGTAGTAGCTTATGATAAATATTTTAGGTTGTGGACTTTGGGGTGTCTGGGGGACAGTGTGTTTGGGGTTCTTGTTCATGCTCTGTTGAATCAGTCTTGGGCATTAGATGAAAGTCCCTTAAATTTTTCAGGCCTCATTTTTGTAATATATAAAACAGCAATAAGAGATGCATGCCTGACATCTCATCCAGTTGTTGTGAGGATTAAATGAGGTACTGTACCTGAGAGTTCTTTCTTTTTTTAAGTCGAAGTCTCACTTTGTCACCCAGGCTGAAGTACAGTGACATGTTCACCGTCACCATAAACTCCACCTTCTGTACTCAGGTGATCCTTCTGCCTCAGTCTTCCAAGTAGCTGGAACTATAGGCATATGCCATGACACCTGGCTAATTTTTTAGTTTATTGTAGAGATGAGGTCTTGCCAAGTTGCACAGGCTGGTCTCGAACCCCTGAGCTCAGGCAATCCTCTCACCTCCACTTCCCAAAGTGCTGGGATTACAGGTGTGAGCCACCCTGCCTGGCTTGTACCTGAGAGTTCTTTAAGAATCTAGCTCACTACACGCTTTGGTGAAACTATGGTACCTCTAGCCTTTTCTTGACTTTAGAGAATCCCTGACCCCTCCCCATTCATGG
>NW_007086395.1:0-605 GCF_000164805.1 Carlito syrichta
TCCTCATGCTGTTTTTGTGCAACTGAACTGAACAGTGCCCAGCATCTTAACTACTAATTATATCTTAGTTGCCTTTTCTTTCTTACCTACAGCCAGGTGAATGGGTTGGTCTCCTCTCAAGAAGAGATCTGCAGGACAGGAACCTCATCTGATTATTCTGTTGCTATAGAACATAATATCTACTCAGTATTTATTGAATTAAAATTCTCAGTCCAAATCTCTGTTAATTCCCTGGGCTTTTGACTCTTACTTGTTGGCTTAGGTTCTCTAAGCTAGCCAGATTGGGAACTGTGCCCAGCCTCTTAATGGGTAAAATATATGGAGATTGACAGATATTAGACACACATCTGGAACAGATACTACCAAATGAAAATGCTATCCGGGCCAGGCTAGGTGGCTCAACCTGTAATCCCAGCACTTTGGGAGGCTGAGGCAAGTGGATTGCCTGAGCCCGTGGGCTCAAGACCTGCCTGGACAACTTGGTGAGACCTCATCTCTATAATAAATCAAAAATTAGCTGGGCGTGGTAACATGTGCCTGTGTAGTTCCAGCTACCTGGAAGGCTGAGGCAGAAGGATTGCCTGAGCCCAGCAGGTAGAGGCTGC
>NW_007086396.1:0-1009 GCF_000164805.1 Carlito syrichta
AACAAACACACTCTAACCTGCTTTCTAGATTATTTATTTATTTATTGAGATGGAGTCTCACTTTGTTGCCCAGGCTAGAGTGAAGTGGCACACTCATGATCACCACAGCCACAACATGCTAGGTTCAGGTGATCCTTCTGCCTCAGCCTTCCAAGTAGCTGGAACTACAGGCAGGTGCCACCATGCCTGGCTAATTATTCTGATTTATTGTAGAGACAAGGTCTCACCAAGTTGCCCAGATTGGTCTCGAAACCGTGAGCTCAGGCAATCTTCTTGCCTCAGCCTCCCAAAGTGCTGGGATTACAGACTTGCGCCATTGTGCCCAGCCCTGATATTTATACATCAATTCACCATGTATTGTATTTTACTATGAAAAATGCGGTAGGCAGACCAGTTTCTAAACCAGAAAAGAGTAGCATTCAAAATAAAACAGGATGTGCAATTGGGAGTGTTCAAGTATATATAGAGATGTTGTATAACAGCTATGCATTTTTAAAAAGTCAAATTTAGTTAAAAACTAATTTTACCCTGCATAATTAATGATCAATAACATTTTCTTCTTAGCTGTCTCTTTCCTAGCTTGGGCAAGGGTGACTAACAATAATCTGCATAAGAAGTGGAAGTTAGTACTGACTCTCAGAAAAATGGGAAAGCCAAAGAAGACCTCATTCCTTCATATTCAGCTGATGAGGGACATGTAGGTGGCAAGAGAATCTGAAAAACTTATGTGGATGTACAAATATTTATTTAGCAACATGTGACCTGTGACTTGGATTTTGGCCATGATTACTCCAAAGTGTGTGTGTACTGTCAAAAGAAAACAACCATCACAAACACAATAAATATTGAAAGAAACAAAATTAAATGACATAAATAGAAGTTGCAATATGAGAGAAACATGAGAGCGAAAGATTCTTGTCAGAGTATACCACTTGCTGACGCATGTTCTTGGGTATGTTATAGAACTCCTCCAACTTTCAGTTTCTCTATCTGTCTAAGAGGAATAGTA
>NW_007086397.1:0-861 GCF_000164805.1 Carlito syrichta
TCAGCTACAGGTCAGTGGACAGCCTGCCCACCCAGATCACATCTCCTCTGGGCACTGCCAACTCTGGGCTCCAGCCATTATGCTTGCTCACCAAGTCTGTCTGCTGGCAGAACCTGCTCCGTTGCATGGCCAGGCAAGACCGCGCACCCAACAACTCCAGGCTCCCCAATGACCCTAGCCGAGGCTCATTTTGATAATTTTAAATAACACCTCAGCAAAGAAAAATTACATGCAACAAAATTAGTACAAATTTAGAACTAAATTAAGACAAATCTAATAAAACACCAAAGCTTATCATAGCAGCTTAGGAGGTTCTTAAAGGAAAATCTATAGATCCAAAGACTCATATTAGAAAAGAAAAAAAAAATGTGCAAATTATTAGCAGTATTTCTTTCAAGAAATTAGAAGCCGGGCTCAGTGGCTCAGCCTGTAATCCCACGCCTTTGGGGGGCTGAGGTGAGTGGATTGCCTGAGCCCGCGGGATACCCACCTGGGCAGGCGAGACCTCATCTCTACAATAAATCAAAAAATGAGCTGGGCGTGGTAGCTCGCGCTTGTAATTCAGGCTACTCGGAAGGCTGAGGCGGAAGGATCGCTGGAGCCCAGCAGGTCGAGGCTGCGGTGGCCAGGAGCGGCCACTGCACTCCAGTCTGGGCGACAGAGTGAGACTCCAACTCAAAAAAAAAAAAAAAAAGAAATTAGAAAAGTGAAAAGGAAATCTAGATAAAGTAATAGTAATAAATATGCTAAACAAAGATAGCAAATAAAGTAAGAGAATGCTGTGAATATTTTATGTAAGTAAATTTAAACACATAGATAAAAATTAATTTTTAAAAAAAATATTTTCAAAAATGTAAGATG
>NW_007086398.1:0-1455 GCF_000164805.1 Carlito syrichta
GAGGAAGAAGAGAAAGAAAGTGGACAACTGTTCAGTGAAATGAGTAGAAGCCATTTATTGAAAGTTACAGCAGGTATTTATCCCCAATTTTACACAGGCAGTCTCATAAGTCTTTCACGTGAACACAAAGCCAGGTGCGGGGGGGGGCATCCCCTACCCACCAGATACTTAGGTGTGAGGAGGAACAAACCCCAAGATTGTCTCATTGTTCCCTTTGCTAGTTAATGTTCTTCAAAAGCAGTGTAACAATCCTTACTAGCCTAATGATGCTCTGATAATCAATAACTTCTAGAGCTCACACAAAACCCATGATGACTATCTTAAACTTTACTATTTACACAATGCTATGGAAGCTTTTAATTATAGCTTAAGCCAATTTCCTAAAGAATATGGCCCAGTCCAAAGATCACACTGGGCCCTACAGGATGTGGCCCAGTCTAAGGTCCACGGTGGGCCACCTTTTGGAACAATAGACTACAATCTCTTAACAAAATGGCTATTCCAAAGTCCTATATATCTATCCTAATTTCTGTGAAAGTTTTCCAATTCTTAATTCTAATATATAAAGCTGATTAGTAGTGGCAAATCTTCTAAAACCTAAATGTAAACTGTAAATGTATTAAGGCCAAAACTTCGATAGTAGAAAGTGGAGACAATGACAGTTCTAAAGTTAACTATATTCTTATTAAACCTAAAAATGTTATGATTGATTATGTTTTGAACTAACATGATTTGTAGCATGACCTATTCTATAATACCTTTCTATGAATAAAATAAATTCAATTTCTATAATAGGTAGAAAAGAGACCTTTACACTAACTGTAGCTAAAGCCGACCCAAAAGAATGCAGCCCAGTCCAAAGTACATGCTGGGCCCAAACTCTGTGCTGGGCCACTCTCGAAAATCATCTTCACCATTGAAAAGCTGCAAACAGCTCTCCCTAAGTATATTCTTTTAAATCTTACACAGATGCTTGTACCATATAAAAGGCTCCCAAATGTGACCTGAGTTTGAATTATATCTAATACCTAGGCCGAAACCGCAGTTTATGGGAAACAGGAACAATGGGTTTCTAGAGTCAGCTATGCCTGTCACAGTCACAGAGTCTTCAGCTTAGGCCAGCAGAGTTCCTTTAGGTTGTTCTTGTGCTTCATGGCAAAATGGGGAGGAAAATGGGGTCTACGGTTCTCGAACACGTCCTAGCGGTCTCGAGGTCCACGGCCCTCCCTGATCCCTAACACTCAGTGGGCCTCCGTGGCCGGCTCCCAACAGGCTGGGAGTGGCCAAGGAGAGAACAAAGCCTACAAGTCAGGGCAGGTCAGAGTGGTGAGGTCTGCTGGTTAGATCCTGGGACATGGAGTGGTCTCAATTCCAAAGACAGTGACAAAACACTGAAGGGACACTCACCTGAGTGAGAAGAGCTTGAGTCCTCATTGAGGTTCTTGGAAAAGGCAG
>NW_007086399.1:0-956 GCF_000164805.1 Carlito syrichta
TTAAAGAAACACTAGCTGGGCTCAGTGTCTCAGCCTGTAATCCCGTGCCTTTGGGAGGCTGAGATGAGTGGATTGCCTGAGCCCGCGGGTTTGAGACCCACCTGGGCAGGGAGACCTCATCTCTACAATAAATCAAAAAATCAGCCGGGCGTGGTAGCGCATGCCTGTAATTCCGGCTACTTGGAAGGCTGAGGCGGAAGGATCGCCGGAGCCCAGCAGGTCAAGGCTGCGGTGGCCAGGAGCAGCCACTGCACTCCAGTCTGGGTGACAGAGTGAGACTCCAACTCAATAAATAAATAAACACTAATGAAACTTGTGACATTTTAAACTTATCAAATATATGTTTGCAAATTATTTTTGCTTTCTTTTCCACTAAATCATTCAATGTTGGTGAGCACATGGAGAAAAGGAATTTTCATAAACCAATGGACTGTCATATATCTGTTAGTATAAATTTGGGGGCTCTCAATTGGCCACAGTTATCAAAAGGCTTTAAACAAAGTGTAGGCCCTGTGTCCATGAATTTCATTTTCAGAGATCCATCCTAATTGAAGCCTTAGACAAAGATTAAAGTGCATGGCTACCAACAACATCATTAATTCAAACAATGGAAAAAATCCCAAACCTACTCAATGCCAAGAATGGGGGGATCATTAAATAGATTGCTTCTCAGCCGGACTCGGTAACTCAGCCTGTAATCCCGCGCCTTTGGGAGGCTGAGGTGAGTGGAATGCCTGAGTCCGCGGGTTCGAGACCCACCTGGGCAGGCGAGATCTCATCTCAACAATAAATAAAAAAATTAGCCGGGCATGGTAGCGTGCACCTGTAATTCCGGCTACTCAGAAGGCTGAGGCGGAAGGATCGCCGGAGCCCAGCAGATCGAGGCTGCGGTGGCCGGAAAGCGGCCACTGCACTCCAGTCTGGGCGACAGAGTGAGACTCCCATCTCAAAAAAAA
>NW_007086400.1:0-521 GCF_000164805.1 Carlito syrichta
GGTTAAAGAACAAGTTTTTAGGCTGTGAAAACGGTTCCTTGGTTTCCGGTCCTTGGAAACATAAAGACTGGATGCTATCAATAGCAGAGAACAGAGGGCTGAGCACAAACAGCCTCACTGGATTAATAGCAAAAATCTTGAAGGAAGCATACAGGAGCCCCAGTAACTCACTACAATGTTTTCCAGTTCAGCTTGGTTTCCTTTCTTTGCCATTTCCAATGAGTTTCAAGTAAACCCTTTCCTCTTCCCACTTGGCCAATCTCAGTTCCTTGAACTCAGTTCCATTTTCTTTCTCACCTCTTCTTTCCTACTTATTTTCTTGGAAAAGGAGGTTCTTTTCAACAAAGGTTGGGGAATACATTGGACATACAGTCCTGGAAATCATATTCCTTTATTTTTCCAAGGACTTCACTACGTTGTGCAAAAACATGAACAACAGGGATCACACCTGGGTATGAGAAAAAAAGTCAATGCACATCTTCACAATGACCTCTCTGAGGGTAAGACAAGCACTAATTTGA
>NW_007086401.1:0-634 GCF_000164805.1 Carlito syrichta
ATTATTTGCTATTTACTCGGATCTCTGGGTTGCCGGAACGCACCTCCGGTTTGCCAGCCCCGCCAGTGCTGCGCGCCTCCCTGCATCTCTCGACCCTCACCCGATCCGTCCGTTCCCTAACATTTTTAGAGGTTCCACCGAGTCCGAGATCTCTCTCTCTCTCTCTCTCTCTCTCTCTCATATCTCGTGGCCCTCTGTGGACTGTGTTGGAACCTGGTGGCAATTGAAGGCTCTAGCTGAGGCTACACTTCAGCATGCAGCTCCAGGGAAAGACTTCAGACCGCTGTGGCCTGACTGGGTGAGGCACTAAGGTTAAATCTTTGCTTCCTTCTAGCCAAGATTTCGGAGTTTCCCCGTGGACCGAGCTGCATCTCGGAGGACAACTGACGGTCTCTACCTAGGGCTACTCCCTAGGGAGGCAAGAAAGTCCCCAAAGGAAAGTTCGAACCGCCAGAGCCTGTAAGGGTGGGAGACAAAGTGCTTGGTTTCTTTACTCTTTTCCTCTCTGACTGGCAAGGTAACTCCACGAAGGACCTTGAGACTCCAACAGCTACGTTATGCCATTCTGCGCCTTTGGTGAGTCATCGCCTTTTATTTTTTCTCCACACACACATATTTTGAATGTACGCTCTTG
>NW_007086402.1:0-898 GCF_000164805.1 Carlito syrichta
AAGAGATGCTGAAATGGTCACCCTTAAGTCCAACCACATCCTCCGAGCCAAGTCATGGCCCACTGCATAGCACAGTGGGTATGTGACTTCTAACTTTGAACCTCTTTCTTCCACACAGAAAGGCACATTTCATAAACTCCTTCAATGTACTGTTGTAGAGCATTAATCTGCTAAACTATGTTTGTTCACTTTTAAATTCAGTTTTAAATTGTTCACTTTTGAGTCCATAAATTTACCTAAAGTGAAAAGTGTTTCAAAAACATGGGAGAAAGAAGACAGGTCAGAAAGAAGAAGATGAAGCATATATCTATGATGTTTTGATATTCCTTAACTTAGATTCCCCCCATCTCCACATTTCTACAGGATAGATTGAAATAACTGCTGTTGCCTGGCACAGAGTACAACAATTTTTATGTATATTACTGCATGTTTTTTCACCTGAATATAATTTACACTTGGAAATTTGAATTTCATATTTTGGTCGTCGAAGAGTTTGGTTGTCCACCATTTAAGCCAATGAAACATTCATCATTAATAACTAGCAGGATTCAGTAAAATGTTCGTAAGGCCATAGTTCCATTCCAGCAAATAACTGTTCAGATTTCTCTGTACCGTGGGCTCTGGCCTGAGTTGGAGTCTCACTCTGTGATCCGCACCCGAAGGCAGTGGCCTCTCCCGGCCACCGCAACCTCGACCTGCTGGGTTCCATTGATCCTTCCGAGGAGCTGGCATTACAGGCATGTGCTACCACGCCCGGCTGATTTTTTGATTTATTGTAGTGATGAGGTCTCGCGAAGTTGCCCAGGTGGGTGTCAAACTGTCGGATTTAGGTTATCCACATCCAACAGCCTTCCTAAATCGCAGTATTACAGGCGAGACACGGAGCCTGACTTTTTTT
>NW_007086403.1:0-796 GCF_000164805.1 Carlito syrichta
ACCAAGTGGTAGAACAACAACTCCATCACAACTCTATGATAGGGATGAACTCTCACACTTCAATAATTAGCTTGAATGTGAATGGACTAAACGCACCACTGAAAAGACATAGAATGGCAAAATGGATAAAATATCACGAGGCAACAATATACTGCCTTCAAGAGACTCATCTCACTAGAAAGGACATACACAGACTCAAAGTAAAAGGATGGGAAACAAACTTTCAGGCGAATGGAACACAAAAGAAAGGAGGAGTCGTGATCCTAATTTCAAACAAAATAACATTTAAGCTATCAAAAATTAAAAAAGATACAGAGGGCCACTACATAATGATAAAAGGTTCACTCCATCAACAGGAAATATCTATCCTAAACATATATGCACCCAACATAGGTGTGCCAACTTTCATAAAGCAACTCCTAGGAAAACTAAAGAAAGATATTGACTCTAACACCATCATAACTGGGGACTTTAATACCCCACTTACAACCCTAGACAGATTATCAGGACAAAAAATCAGCAAGGAGATGCGGAACCTCAATATGACTCTGGACCAAATGGACTTAATTGATACCTACAGAACACTCCATCCAAAGACCACAGAATACACATTCTACTCATCACCGCATGGAATGTATTCTAAGATGGACCACATAATTGGCCATAAATCAAGCATAAGCAAATTTAAAAGGACCGAAATTCTACCATGCACCTTCTCAGACCACAGTGGAATAAAATAAACACTGACACCAACAAAGTCCCCCCAAAACCCACAAGACATGGACACTAAACAGCA
>NW_007086404.1:0-494 GCF_000164805.1 Carlito syrichta
ATGCTATATCTTTCACTGTTGGTTTCTCCACCTTTTTTTTTTTTTTTTTTTTTTTGAGTCAGGGTCTCACTGTTGCCCAGACTGGGGTGCGGTGGCATGATCATGGCTCACCCCATCCTCGACCTCCTGGGCTCAGCCTATCCTTCCTTAGTCTCCAGAGTAGCTGGGACTACAGACACATGTCACCACATCTGACTAATTTTTTAAGTTCTTTTGTAGAGACGGAGGTCTCGCTTTTTTGCCCAGGCTGTTCTCAAACCCCTGGGCTCAAGCAATCCTCTTGCCTCAGCCTCCCAAAGTGCTGGGATTATGGGTATGAGCCACAGCACCTGGCCTCCACTTACTTTTAAAAAAACAGCTCTCGGCTGGACTCGGTGGCTCAGCCTGTAATCCCGCGCCTTGGGAGGCCGAGGTGAGTGAATTGTCTGAGCCTGCGGGGTTCGAGACCCGCCTGGGCAAGTTGGTGAGACCTCATCTCTACAATAAATCAAAAA
>NW_007086405.1:0-1206 GCF_000164805.1 Carlito syrichta
CTCTTGCCTTGTTCTCAGAGATGGAATTCTGAGACTCACCTCAGCAAGAGAAATGGGACCTCCAAATGCCACCTGAGCTATGCCTCCTGTGGACTTCTAGCTGTGGCACCGTGTGATATGACATCTCAGGTCACTCACAGTCTCTGAAATGCTCAGTTATGTTCATCAGTACCAGATACATACAAGCTAGAAAATTTTATGGGCAGATTTTGTACAGTACAACTCATTTACCTTTGGTTAAACAAGTTTGACAAGCTGTCTTCCAACTGCATTTTCCAGAACTTCTTTGAGAGCCTTGAAGCTTATAAATCATTCCTGTATCCTTAATGTGTCCCTTTCAACTTGTGTCTGATCAACACCTAGATTTAAGACTTGAGTCTTCAGAAAATAAATAAATGAGAAAATTGATGCAATAATTCAGGATTTCAGATCATTCCACTGAGAAGAAAGAGGAACTGTAGGCTGGTTTGAGGCTGGACTTTTAGGGGTTCCACGGATTGGGATGTTTTGCTTCCTGACAGTGATTAATGGCAACAGTTGACTCCATACTTCCTGAACTCAGGAGATAGTCTCCTGGAAGTCCAGCCTCCCCTGCAATGCACAGCATTCCAGGTAGCACTTGCAGGGAGACCATCTATCTGCAGCCAGGCAGGAGGAAAGAGATAATAGTGACACTAAAAAATTAAAAATGGTATTTATCACCGCTCCTGTGTCACCAAACTGTTATTTTATTTTTTTCAGAATAATGGGATTTATTAAGGCCATTTATCCTCGTTTCATGGAAAATTGTGTATTTGAATGATGAAGAGCATGCCCAGATATCCAGCAAGCATTAGTGCCTGAAAATGAGTTCCAGAACTCACCAAGGAAAGCTGTCTTTCAAAACTTTAAAATTCTGCCCTTTAAAGAGAATGCAGAACATGCCTGTGATGTTGCAGCCATGCTAAAGTAGAAAATAAAACAACTCAATTTAGGAAAATGTGAAAACTACATGATGTTGGTGAAACCGCAGTCACAAAATAAAATGAAAACAGCTGTGGACACAAAAACCCCTGAGAACAAGGAGAGACCATTGATCTCAGGAGTGAAGAGAGGCATTCCAAGCCACATCAACCCATGCATGGGCATTTGGGAAAGGTCCAGATCTACATGATGAGCCCCAGTCCCAGAGTGGTTGTTGGTCGCTTGAGAGGCATGGATCACAGG
>NW_007086406.1:0-794 GCF_000164805.1 Carlito syrichta
CTATAGTTCCAACTGCTCGGAAGGCTGAGGCGGAAGGATTGCTGGAGCGTGCCACTGCACTCCAGACTGGGCAACAGAGTAAGACTCTCACTCAAAAAAAAAAAAAGAACAATTCTTAAAACTAACCGTCTTGATGCTTCTCGGCAGGAAGAATGTTTCTTGAACCTGGAGGCTCCTACATCAAGAGTATGTGAGTATGACACGCCGTTTCCTCACATTTTTTAGCCATTCTGCATCCCAGATACATGGAAGTGTTACGATGTCCTTCGAAAGATGATCAACTATTGACCGTTTAGGTAGGTACACCCTGCATTTTGAGAGAGCTTATATGTGCCCCTGACATTAATAGACGATTAACCAAGGAGCAGCAGTCATTGTTGTGTTGTATTTTGGGAAAAGACAACTTTCAGAACAAAATGTGTACCTCAGAAAAAAATTCAAAGTTAAAGTCATATGCTTATGTGTAACAGAAACATTGTCAGGCATATACATGGTGTGATTTCTAGAAAACAGATGCAGGCACAAGTTAACATTGAAAGATCGCCAGGTGAAGATGCCCCTCTACCATGGTTTAGCTTGCAAATATGCTTTATGCCACTGTAAGATCAATTTCTACCTTTATTTCTGTATATATTTTTCAACTGTTTAAAGTGTACATAAATAGGGGTAATTTCTGTTATTTGAAAATAGCCCCTCGGGTACTATTAATTTGGGTTCCAGTTATTTATACAGTAATCCATAATATTCTGAAATGTGCCTGGATATTATCTAAAAAGCAGATTCGCTAAGTATGA
>NW_007086407.1:0-634 GCF_000164805.1 Carlito syrichta
CTGAAGTTCTACTTGTCCGTTTTTGTTCGTTACGTTTGCTTTTGCAGACTCAGAAATAAATGTGTTGCTTAGGCCAATATCTTGCAGTGTGTCTCATGGGTTTTCTTCTACATGTGTATTGTTTGAGGTATTACATTTCCATCTTAAACGCACCTACAGCTCCTTCTTGCAGGTGGTGACAGATGAGTGCTTAGCTTCTTCCTTCTGCGTATGCTCAGCCGATTCTCCCAGAACTATGCGTAATAGAGAGTGTCCTTTCATCGGTGATTATTTCTGTCCGCTTTACCAAGATCGATGGGTATTGGTTGCAGGTGAGCAGCTTTATTTCTGGGCTCTCTGTTCTGTTGTATTAACCTGTGTATCTACTAGGAAAGCGTATCATCTAAAACTAGAATTAGACAAGGAGGTACACTCTCACCCCTTCTATTTAGCATTGTTCTGGAAGTCCTGGTCAGAGTAATCAGGCAATAGAGATAGATAAGATGTATCCAGGTAAAAAAAAAAAAAAGAAAGTCAAATTATGTCTCTTCACAGAGATACGGTTTGTTTCTATATTTAGAGAACTGTAAGGACATCCCCTAAATTACTCCTAGACTTAATATGAGACCTCGGTGAACTCCCAGGATACAAAATC
>NW_007086408.1:0-685 GCF_000164805.1 Carlito syrichta
CCTGGGCCACATTTCTAAGGGCCCAGCATCCATTTTGGGCTGGGTGGCATTCTTTTAATACGGTTCTTTAGTTATAATTAGTGTAAGTTTTTTCTACTTATAATAGAAACTGAACTTATTTTATTCATAGAAAGTATTTTAGAATAGGTCATGCTACGTCAGGGAATTATGCTAGTCCAAGCATGATCAAACATGATACTTTAAGGTTTTATTAGAATACAGCTAACTTTTGAAATTTCATTGTTCCCATTTTCTACTAATTGTGATTTTGACTTTAGCACAATTACAGTTTGTATTTGGGTTTTATTTTGGAAAGTTTATTGCTGATGATCAGCCTTATATATCAGGATTAGGAATTAGAAACTTTTATAGAAATTAAGATAGATACATAGGATTTTAGAATAGCCATTTTGTTAAGAGATCATAATCAATTGTTCCTGGAAATGGCCCAGCATGATCTTTGGATTGGGCCACATTCTTTAGGAACTGGTCTGACCCATAATTAAGAGTTTTTTATAGTACAGGTAAAGTTAGCACAGAATAGAAAGGTATTAGGATTTAAGTCAGTCATTTAGGTGTTGGGTATGTATAAGTTTTAGAAGTTATTGATTATTAGGATTTTATAATATTAAACTGTTGTATTGCTTTTGAGGAACATAAACCAGGCATAAGGAACAGTGAAATA
>NW_007086409.1:0-613 GCF_000164805.1 Carlito syrichta
CCCAGCCTTGCATGCCAGGAATGAAGCCTACTTGATCATGATGGATGATTTTTGAGATGTATTGCTGAATCCGGTTTGCTAGGATCTTGTTGAGAATTTTAGCATCTATATTCATCACAGATATTGGCCTGTAGTTCTCTTTCTTTGTTGGATCTTTACCTGGCTTGGGTATCAATGTGATGTTGGCTTCGTAAAATGATTTGGGGAGAGTTCCGTCTTTTTCAATTGCCTGGAATACCTTCGGTAGGATTGGTATCAGCTCCTCCTTAAATGTCTTGTAGAATTCTGCTGGAAAGCCATCTGGACCAGGGCTTTTTTTTGTAGGAAGTTTTCTTATTACATGGTCAATTTCCTTGATTGTTATTGGTTTATTTAGGGTCTCAATTTCTTCTTGTTCCAACCTAGGTAGGTTGTGTGATGTCAGAAAGTCTTCCATTTCCTTCTGGTTTTCAAGTTTGTTTCCATACAAGTGTACGTAGTAGTCTCTAATGATCTTTTGTATTTCTTCAGGGTCAGATGTGACTTCATCTTTTGTGTTTCTGATTATGCTTATTTGGTTTTTTTCTCGTTTTTTCTTGGTCAGTCTAGCTATTTTATTTTTAATTTTTTTTGA
>NW_007086410.1:0-747 GCF_000164805.1 Carlito syrichta
GACACATAATAATTCGCCTAAATAAAGTAGGCACAAAAGAAAAAATCCTAAAGGCAGCAAGAGAAAAAGGCCAGATCACCCACCATGGAAGACCAATCAGAATAGCAGCAGATTTATCTGCAGAAACCCTGCAGGCTAGGAGAGCTTGGAGCCCTATCTTCAAAGTCCTAAAGGATAAACAATTTCAACCAAGAATAACCTACCCAGCCAAGCTAAGCTTCATCAGTGAGGGAGAATTAAAATCTTTCCCAGATATCCAATCCCTAAGAACTTATGCAGCCACAAAACCATCTCTACATGAAACACTCAAGAAAGTACTAAACACAGAAGAAAAGGAAAAAAGAACAACGTTCTTCACAAGAGTACAGGGAAAAGAATAAAATATACACGAACCAACCCCAATAGCAAAAGAAAGACAAAAAAAAAAAAAAGAAAAAACCAAGTGGAAGAACAATAACTCAATAAGAACTCCATGATAGGGATGAACTCTCACATTTCAATAATTAGTCTGAATGTGAATGGACTAAACGCACCACTGAAAAGACATAAGAATGACAAAATGGATAAAATATCACCAGGCAACAATATACTGCCTTCAAGAGACCCATCTCACTAAAAAGGACATACACAGACTCAAAGTAAGAGGATGGGAAACAAATTTTCAGGCGAATGGGAACACAAAAAGAAAGGAGGAGTCGCGATCCTAATTTCAGACAAAATACCATTTAAGCTATCAAAAATTAAAAA
>NW_007086411.1:0-714 GCF_000164805.1 Carlito syrichta
TATTTGGTCTGCTATGCTTCTCACAGTCAACCAATGATTTTAATGCACAATTTGCAATGTTTTCATAAATTCTGCTTGGTACTGATTGTCCTGACCTCTCTTCATCAGTGATACTTTCTCTCCTCTCAGAAAAATGTTTAATCCATTTGTATACTGCTGTTTTCTTCATGACATTATCCCCATATACTTGGACTATCATGTCCCTGATTTCACTTCCACTCTTGTCAAGTTTAACAAGAAATTTAATGTTTGTTTATTGCCCTAATTCAAGCTCCAGCATTCTCACAATGGCACACAAAAACATGCAATGGTGATAATGAGTGCTGTTGCAAGACACCACCATATGTTGACATGATCACAGCTGTGAGACACTGATATACCAAGATTATGAATCCTTACCTAGTTGTCTGTACAGTGCTGCCAACATAAGTACACTGTGGCAAGTTTGTGAACTTAATTGTCAGTTCTGGTAGATGCCAAGACTATAGAAGGCCTCACACTAACCAAGTCTCATTAGAAGAATTATGCCTACTAAATTATCTATTATTGGTGGGCTTTGGACAGTGTGTACAGTGGGTGTTTCACAGCCTTGGAGACACATTGGAGTCACTTGTGCATACTAAAAAGTGTCTCTCAGGAACATAATAAACACTTTTCTTTATAGGCACAGTCAGCCCTAGCCCCCAAGCAGAGCTGGGCCCATTTTGTGTCTTG
>NW_007086412.1:0-634 GCF_000164805.1 Carlito syrichta
CAAAACCTCCACCACCTACCACTGGGAAGAAGAGAACCTATTCAGTAAATGATGCTGGGAAAACTGGCTGACCACATGCAGAAGATTGAAACAGGACCCCTATCTATCCCCATACACAAAAATTAATTCCAAATGGATCAGAGACCTAAATGTAAAACCTCAAATCATAAGAACCTTAGAAAATGAAGGACATACCCTCATGGAAATTGGAACTAGCATTCAATTCCTGAATAAAACCTGAAACCCACAGACCATAAGAGATAAGATAGACAAGTGGGACCTCATTAAACTGACAAGCTTCTGCAAAGCCAAAGAAACCATCAAGAGAGCAGGGAGACTGCCTACAGACTGGGAAAAAGTATTTGCCAACTCCAGGTCTGACAAAGGCTTAACATCTTGGATCTACAAGGAACTCAAAGGTGCTGAAAAGAAAAAAACAAACAGCCCCATTATGAAATGGGCAAAAGATATGAACAGACACTTCTCAAAGGAAGACATCCGAGCAGCCAACAGACACATGAAGAAATATTCAACCTCACTAATCATCAAGGAGATGCAAATCAAAACCACACTGAGATACCACCTAACTCCAATCAGAATGGCAAATATCAATAACTCAAAAAATAACAGTTTT
>NW_007086413.1:0-584 GCF_000164805.1 Carlito syrichta
CTAAAACCTAAATGTAAACTGTAAATGTACTAAGGCCAAAACTTCAATAGTAGAAAGTGGAGACAATGAGATTTCTAAAGTTAACTATATTCTTATTAAACCTAAAAATATCATGATTGATTATGTTTGAACTAACATGATTCCTTGATGTAGTATGACCTATTCTACAATACCTTCTATGAACAAAATAAATTCAATTTCTATAATAGGTAGAAAAAAGACCTTACATTAACTGTAGCTAAAACCAGCCTAAAAGAATGCAGCCCAGTCCAAAGTACGTGCTGGGCTCTCAGGAATGTGGCCCAGCCCAAGCTATGTGCTGGGCCACTCTTGATAATCATCTATACCATTGAAAAGCTGAAAACAGCTCTCCATAAGTATATACTAATTCTACAAATATTCTTTTAAATCTTATAAAGAAGCTTGTACCATATAAAAGGCTCCCAAATGTGACCTGAGTTTGAATTACATTTAATACCTAAGCCGAAACCGCAGTTTATGGGAAACAGGAACAATGGGTTTCTAGAGTGAGCCATGCCTGTCACAGTCACAGAGACTTCAGCTTAGGCCAGCAAAATTCCTTT
>NW_007086414.1:0-1284 GCF_000164805.1 Carlito syrichta
GATGTATACAACAGAAGAAGCTGTGCTCCTTGCCTACTCCAGGCACTTTTTATTGTTTCATCTAGCCAAACCACAGTAAATTTGTGGTTACTGCCCCTGTATGACTTAGAAATTGATCTGATTGAATTTTTTGTCGACAAGACAGGAGGCAAAGTCTGCTGACAGGTTTCTTGAAAAGACTTCTCAATCATTGAACAGATACATGAGATAGGGGTTATTTCCTTTAAGGTGTCGGCCATTGCTATACAAGGCTGATATGCCTAGAGTTTTGCAGCTACATCAAGACCTCAAGAAAGGAAGCTCAAGAACTAAAGCCAAAATGCTGAGAATGTCAGAACAGAGAGATAGAAATAACCAAAGTCAGGAAAGACAAAATTCAGCCTCTGCAATAAACAACACTTGAACCTTTTTTCCTCAAGATTCCATGTAATGTGGAGCAACACCTCTTTTTTGTATTGCTTGTCATCTTGATTTACCTTTTAATTACACAAGAAAATTGTATAATAAATGCCCTTGTGTTAATTTCAACCATGTCAGTCAACATTACTTGCTAAACTTTTAGAAATAATGGTGATTCTGTCATCTCTGGAAAGATTAACTTCAAGTATACAATGAAATGAAGAAAATTTAAATATCCTTACTTGAATGCCAACTCCCTCTGACACAATTTAGGTTGTTGTCATAAGGCTAAGGGTATCCAGAAAACAAAATAGTCCCTTTGCAGGTAGTTAAAATTGAACCAGAGGGCATAAAATAAAGCAGGGAGGGAGTTATTTCTAATGCAAAAGATTAAAATATGAGAAAAGGTCAAAGATAACATGTTAGACAGACACTAGACTTGCAAACAAAATTAAATCATACTATTCTTTTTTTATTTTTTATTTTTTTGAGTTTGGAGTCTCACTCTGTTACCCAGACTGGAATGCAATGGCATGCTTCAAGTCACTGCTGCCTTGACCTGCTGGGCTCCAGCGATTCTTCCACCTCAGCCTTCCTACCGATGCATACTACCATGCCCAACTAATTTTTTTTTATTGTAGAGATGAAGTGTTGCCACGTTGCCTAGGTGGGTCTCGAAACCACGGGCTCAGGCAATGCACTCTCCTGAGCCTCTCAAAGTACTGGGATTACAGGCTGAGCCACTGAGCCCAGTCAAATCATACTATTTTAAAAACTCATGAGAACAATGAAAATTAAGTTTGTTTATACCATGAAACATTTAACAAATGAGACAGCATTAAAGGATGATCTTTCAATGGCATATCTAAAATCCTACTACAATAA
>NW_007086415.1:0-373 GCF_000164805.1 Carlito syrichta
CAATGGTATAAAACCCTAACGATTGATCCATGGAACAGAACGAACACTGAGGAATCAGTGGACACATTTATGGCCACATAGATTCCGTGGGAATAGGGCAGTCCTTCCACACACACTTCTCAGAAAACGGGATACTCTCATGCATAATCCAGCAGTTGCACTTCCAGCAAAAGCCACAACACAGGTTAGAAAATACAAGAAAAGAAGAGTCTGTGAACTCACGGTTAAGGGTCCATGTCCAAGAGCGGCCTGACTCACGTTCCCTCGACGTGGTAGGGGGGCCCCAGCTCCGCCGCCTGCGGGGGGCCCGGCTCCGCCGCCAGCGGGGGGCCCAGCTCCGCGGCCAGCGGGGGGCCCAGCTCCGCGGTCGTCC
>NW_007086416.1:0-787 GCF_000164805.1 Carlito syrichta
CCCTACGCCCATCGGGTCCCGATCAACATCCTCTCTGGCACTTGCTAATCAAGCTTACCTGTTACTTAATGCAACCCGGCCAGAGCTCACCCAGTCATGTTGGTTATGCTATAACATCCAGCCTCCCTATTACAAAGGAATTGCAGTAATGAGAAACTATACAACCGAGCATAGTCCCAATTCTTGTAGATGGCAGCCAGCAACCCAGGGACTTACTCTCCAGTCGGTAACAGGCCAAGGATTATGCATAGGCCGCCCCGCACCAGCGTTTCAGTCCCTACGCAACATTACGCTGCCTGTATCTAGCCTAGATTACCACCTGCCCCCTAAAAATAGCTGGTGAGCATGTTCAACAGGCTTAACCCCTTGCTTCCATGGGCAGGTCTTAAATCAGACCCAACAAGGCTTCTGCGTGTTAGTCCAATTACTTCCAAAAATTCTCTACCACTCAGATGAGGATATACTCCGGTGGTTTACCCCAGGTATCCACCGGAGAGACAGAAGAGAGCCAGTCACCGCCATTTCCATGGCAGTTCTTCTTGGACTTGGACTAACAAGGAGCCGGAACGGGTATTGCCTCCCTAGCTACCCAAAGTCACTATTATAATGGCCTTAGGGCAGATAAACATAGACATCGAGAGAATTGAATTTTCCATCTCTCACCTTCAGGAATCCCTAACCTTGTTATCTGAGGTGGTCCTACAGAACCATAGAGGGCTAGATTTGTTATTTCTGCAGCAGGAGGACATGCGCCACCCTAGGAGAAGAGTGTTGTTTCTACACGGAC
>NW_007086417.1:0-680 GCF_000164805.1 Carlito syrichta
AATGTGATTCCCAATGTTTGAGGTAGGGCGTAATGAGAGGTGCTTGGGCCATGGAGTGGATTTCTCATGAATACCTTGTCCTTCTCATGGTAATGAGTGAGTTTTTGTTCTTCTAGTTCATGTGAAAGTTAGTTGTTTGAAAGAGTCTGGTACCACTTCCCTTCCAGCTCTTGCTTCTCTCTCTTCTGCTCTCACCATGCAACATGCCATCTCCCCTCACTTTTCTTTTTTTTTTCCTTGGGTTGGGGTCTCACTCTGTCACCCAGACTGGAGTGCAGTGGCCACTCCCGGCCACCGCAGCCTCGACCTGCTGGGCTCAGGTGATCCTTCCACCTCAGCCTTTCGAGTAGCCGGAATTACAGGTTTGTGCTACCACGCCCGGCTGATTTTTTTGATTTATTGTAGAGATGAGGTCTTGCCACCCAGGCGGATCTCAAACCTGCAGGCTCAAGCAGTCCACTCACCTCAGACTCCCAAAGGTGCGGGATTACAGGCTGAGCCACTGAGCCTGGCTCCCTTCACTTTTCATCATGAGTAAAAACATTTCTGAGGCCTCACCAGAAGCCAAGAAGATGGCAGTGTCATGCAGAACAGTGAGCTAATAACCTTTTTTTTCTTTATAATTACCCAGACTGAGGTATTCCTTATAGAAATGCAAAACTGATTCATACAAAGAGAGA
>NW_007086418.1:0-837 GCF_000164805.1 Carlito syrichta
GTGACTTCCTTTCAGCCTCAGTCCAACATACATATTTGATGGATGAAAACAGAGACATGGACCCACTGACTAGGATGCTACCTCCAGGAATAGGCAGGAGCTGGGCTTGGAACTTTCCCCTTGATATAACTTGGCCTTTCTTACCAGTGGAGGAAGACTCATCATTCTTTCATTTATGTGCCCAGTAAGCTCCTGCTGAGTGCTGACTCTGAGTGGAGTTTGTTATTACATCCACGGGAGACACAGAGAAGAATGAAGCCAGGTGCCTCATACAGCTGAAATTCGGAGTCTAGTAGAGGCCACTGAGCACACGGACCATTCCTGCAGGAGTCTTATCGTGAATTAGATGCACTTCCAGGCTCAGGGGCCCACATATGTTCAGCCCCTCCAAGGTCCTTGAGGCTTCCAGCAGTGTGTTTACATGGTCACTTGTTCTTAAAGAATGTAGATGTTAGATATTTTAACCACAGACTATTAAGCTTATGGCCATAGTATACAGTTAAGTTTCACCAAGCTCAGTGACTCAGCCTGTAATCCCGCGCCTTTGGGAGGCTGAGATGAGTGGATTGCCTGAGTCCGTGGGTTCGAGACCCGCCTGGGAAGCGAGTCCTCATCTCTACAATAAATCAAAAAATCAGCTGGGTGTGGTAGCACTTGCCTGTAATTCCGGCTACTTGGAAGACTGAGGCGGAAGGATCGCCGGAGCCCAGCAGGTTGAGGCTGCAGTGCCCGGGAGCAGCCACTGCACTCTAGTCTGGGCGACAGAGTGAGACTCCAACTCAAAAAAAAAAAAGAAGTTTCACCGCTTGCAAATCCTCATTGCTCTGCCTATTCTTT
>NW_007086419.1:0-759 GCF_000164805.1 Carlito syrichta
CGAGTAATTGGACTTCCTGAGGCAGAGAGAGAAACAGAAGCCACACTGGGACAAACATTTCATGAAATCATTCAAGAAAATTTCCCTCATTTCATCAAAGATGAAAAAATTCAAACACAAGAGATTCAGAGAACCCCTGCAAGACAACAAATGAGAAGACCAACTCCCAGACACATAATAATTGCCTAAACAAAGTAGCTATAAAAGGAAAAATTCTAAAGGCAGCAAGAGAAAAATGCCAGACTACCTACCAGGGAAAAGCAATTAGAATAGCAGCAGATTTATCCACAGAAACCCTTCAGGCCAGGAGAGCCTGGAGCCCTATCTTCAAAGTTCTAAAGAGAAACAGTTTCAACCAAGAAGAACCTACCCAGCCAAACTAAGCTTCATTAGCAAGGGAGAAAAAAGAACAATAGCATTCTTCACAACAGTACAGGTAAAAGATGAAAAACACCAAAACCCAAAGAAAGACAACAAACAAACTGGAACAACTCTCTAAGAACCTTATGACAGGGATCAACTCTTGCATTTCATTATTCACCTAAATGTGAATAGACTAAATGCACCACTGAAAAGACATAGAATGTCAAAATGGATAAAATATAATCAGGAAACAATCTATTGCCTTCAATAGACTCACCTCACTAGAAAGGACACCCACAGACTCAAAGTAAAAGAATGGGAAAGAATTTTCAGGTGAACGGAATACAAAGAAAGGAGGAGTAGTGATCTTAATTTCAGACAAATACCCTTCAAGCT
>NW_007086420.1:0-672 GCF_000164805.1 Carlito syrichta
AATTATATGACCTTCTTTATTGAATACTACCAATGAGAACCCTTGCATTCCTTCCAGTTTTGAATCTTCTGACGTTAGATCTGGATCTTACTGGAAGTCTGAAGGTTGTTCTTTACTCGGTTATATCCTCATAACAATTTAAATGTGCTCATATATTTAGTAACAATAGGCTTCCCTAAGTGACAATAACTGAGCACTTGTGATTTACCAGCCCTTGGGGCAGTGAGACTCAGAACACTTTATTCCAAATAAAGTGTAATTGACATGGAAAGTTATTCTGTACCTGAAAAAATAAGGGTGCAACTGGGAATTATTTAAACTCAATTCAGTTCCCTAATAGTTCTAACACACCTCTGATTTAAACCTACATCTAGAATAACTTATTTCTGAATAATACCACCTTTTTATTTTTATTTATTTATTTTTTTTTATTTTTTGAGTTGGAGTCTCACTCTGTCGCCCAGACTGGAGTGCATTGGCCGCTCCCGGCCACCGCAGCCTCGACCTGCTGGGCTCCAGCGATCCTTCCGCCTCAGCCTTCCAAGTAGCTGGAACTACAGGCACACGCTACCACAGCCGGCTAATTTTTTTATTTATTGTAGAGATGAGGTCTCGCCTGCCCAGGCGGGTCTCAAACCCGCAGCTCAGGCAATCCACTCACCTCAGCCTCCC
>NW_007086421.1:0-1094 GCF_000164805.1 Carlito syrichta
GGGGACGTTGTTGGTGTCAATGTTTATTTTTATTCCACTGTGGTCCGAAAAGGTGCATGGCAGAATTTCAGTCCTTTTAAATTTACTTATACTTGATTTGTGTCCAATTATATGGTCGATCTTAGAATATGTTCCATGTGGTGATGAGTAGAATGTGTATTCTGTGGTCTTTGGATGGAGTGTTCTATAGGTATCAATTAAGTCCATTTGGTCCAGAGTCTCATTGAGGTTCCGGATCTCCTTGCTGATTTTTTGTCCTGATGATCTGTCTAAGATTGTGAGTGGTGTATTAAAGTCCCCAATTATTATGGTGTTAGAGTCAATGTCTTTCTTTAGTTTTCCTAGAAGTTGCTTTATGAATGTTGGCGCACCTATGTTGGGTGCATATATGTTTAGGATAGATATTTCTTTTTGATGGAGTGAGCCTTTTATCATTATGTAGTGGCCCTCTGTATCTTTTTTAATTTTTGATAGCTTAAATGTTATTTTGTCTGAAATTAGGATCGCGACTCCTCCTTTCTTTTGTGTTCCATTCGCCTGAAAATTTGTTTCCCATCCTCTTACTTTGAGTCTGTGTATGTCCTTTCTAGTGAGATGGGTCTCTTGAAGGCAGTATATTGTTGCCTGGTGATATTTTATCCATTTTGTCATTCTATGTCTTTTCAGTGGTGCGTTTAGTCCATTCACATTCAGACTAATTATTGAAATGTGAGAGTTCATCCTATCATGGAGTTCTTATTGAGTTATTGTTCTTCCACTTGGTTTTTTCTTTTTCTTTTTTTTCTTTTTCTTTTTTTTTTTTTTTGTCTTTCTTTTGCTTTTGGGGTTGGTTCGTGTATATTTTATTCTTTTCCCTGTACTCTTGTGAAGAACGTTGTTCTTTTTTCCTTTTCTTCTGTGTTTAGTACTTTCTTAAGTGTTTCATGTAGAGATGGTTTTGTGGCTGCATAAGTTCTTATGGATTGGATATCTGGGAAAGATTTTAATTCTCCCTCACTGATGAAACTTAGCTTGGCCAGGAAGGTTATTCTTGGTTGAAATTGTTTATCTTTTAGGACTTTGAAGATAGGGCTCCAAGCTCTCCTAGCCTGCAG
>NW_007086422.1:0-774 GCF_000164805.1 Carlito syrichta
TCAACATTCCCTGTAGAACAAAGTAATGAAACTATCTAAACACCCTTCTAGAAGTAACATTTGGATATGTCAAAAAAGAACCTAGAATAAATATATAAATAACAGTATGTTCTGTGCTAAGCCTGTAACAAAGAGGTTCCTTAGTGCCATAACACAAAGTACTGTCAGATCTCCATTTTTTACAAAGAAGCATGATGGTCTTTCACAATGGTTCAAACTGTATTTAGAGTAACAGTGTAAAGACTTGAGATGAAAGACTTTAACAGTCAAAGCTACAGCTTGACATGAGTTACGGTTTTGATTTTGATTCTATTTGTGGTCTACAGATATAAGACAGAAGATACTTCCATGAGATTATGGAATCCTCTGAGACTCTACAACCTTAGAGAAGCGATAAAACTGATGAAAATGCATCTGGTTTGGGAGCAGACTCCATATTACATGGTAATGCTCCAAGTTTAACAACTACGACTGCAGAAGACTATGGGGAAGGGGAGGAGGCAAAAGGCTGAAATTTCAGCAAGTGACTGGGCAGAAAGAAAAAAAGCAAGGGGAAAAAAGATGCGCTAATACTGTTTGAAAATGGCAGCCTCTTAATAATCACTGCATTCCTGAAAACATAGGCAAATCATACCAGCATTCCTTCCTACTTACGTTAAGCAAGCCCAACAAGCACAAGAGTTACATTGCTCTTTGAGGAAAAGGAGGCTGCTTGATAGCTGAATATATATCTAAAATCAGTCCCTGGAGTTGCTACCAAGAGCTTACAGATTT
>NW_007086423.1:0-739 GCF_000164805.1 Carlito syrichta
CTAACAAGTGGCCGAGTAGTCAGCCAACGTGTTAAACCAGCTAAATATTCAGCTGACTAGTCAGCCTACAAGTTAAGTCACCTAGCTAACTCGGTAACCAACTAGTTAAGTCAGCTATTTAACCCGTTTACCAACTAGTTAGAACAGTTATATAACTCATTAAACAACTCCTTAAGTCAGCTAGTATCTGATTAGCCAACTAGTTAAGTCAGCTAGCTAAGTCAGCTGGCTAACTATCTACCTAACTATGTCAGCTAGCTAAGTCAGATAGCTCACTAGTTAGCTAACTATTTAATTCAATTATTTAATTAGATAGCTACTTCATCTTCTATCTAACTAGTTGGCTAATTAGCTAAGTCAGCTGGTTATTCAGCTAGTTAAATAGTTAGCTAACTATTTATTAAAGGTAATTAATTCAGCTAGCTAACTAGTTAAGTCAGCTAGCTAAGTAGTTAAGTCAGTTAGCTAAGTCAGCTAGTTAAGTCAGCTTCTAATATAGTCAGCTGGTTAAGACAGCTAGCTAGCTAGTTAGCTAAATGGTTAAGTCAGCATGTTGAGTCAGGTTGTTAGCTAGTTAACTAATTGGTTAGTTCAGTGGGTTGAGTCAGCTAGCTAGCTAGTTAGCAAATGGGTGGAGTCAGCTACTTGACTAGGCTGGGTAGCTAGTTAGCTAATGAGTTAAGTCAGCTGGATGGTCAGCTAGATAGCTAGATATCTAACAAGTTAAGTCAGCTGCTTT
>NW_007086424.1:0-776 GCF_000164805.1 Carlito syrichta
AGAGTTTCCAGAGGAGGAACCCCAATAGTCCAATGGGAAGAAGTCCAATTGCTGTGCCCAGTCCCTTGGAGGTCTTACAGTGGGTGGAAGAAAAACAAACAGATGATTCCCTTCCCTCCACCCCTATGAGGAGAACCGGGCATGCAGCTGCTCTCTGGGAGACCAGAGACTCATGCTCTGAAGAAGCTGAGAGGGAGAAGCTTTGGGAGCAGGAAAACTGGGCCCAGGGCAAGAACAGAAGGATGCACAAGGTCAAAGGCATTGAATCTAATATGTCAGGGCTCCAGACTCAAGCGAAACTGACTGAACTGGAAAGCCACCCTTGTGGAGAGAGAATAGAACATTCTCCTTGGGCAGTAATGCAGGGCCCCCTCAGCGTGGTTGGCTTGCTGCCTGACCGTCCAGGAATGAAGGCCATGGCTCACCACACATGCACACATCCTTATGTCTCCCAGGCAGCTCTTTAAAGGAACAACTTACGGAGGTAGCAGTCCCATGAAATGTACCGGTTTTTTTTTCCTAGCAAAATGTAGAATTGTTTATTTACTCATGTTTTCTTATTGAGTATTTGTTATTTCCAGCTGTTTCCTCCTACTGATAACAACATATTGAACATCTTCTTATGTGGTATGTTAGCCATATTTTAGATTTTTTTCTTAGGGTTGATTACTATAGAAATGAGTAATGAGGTTGAGGGTATTAATGCTTAACATGGATTTTTATACATTTTTGCTGACTTTTTTTTTTTTGAGTTGGAGTTTTCTTTTTTTGTTTTT
>NW_007086425.1:0-1062 GCF_000164805.1 Carlito syrichta
CAGAGTATTTTCAAACCCTAATCAGCAAATGGCTTTTGGGTTCTGTTTAATGTTGAAATTTTATTTTATTTTATTTTATTTTATTTTTTGAGTTGGAGTCTCACTCTGGAGTGCAGTGGCCGCTCCCGGCTACCGCAACCTCGACCTGCTGGGCTCCGGCAATCCTTCCGCCTCAGCCTTCCAAGTAGCTGGAACTACAGGCAAGCGCTACCACGACCAGCTAATTTTTTGATTTATTGTAAAGATGAGGTCTCGCCAAGTTGCAGAGCCGGGTCTCGAACCCGCGGGCTCAGGCAATCCACTCACCTCAACCTCCCAATGTGTGGGATTACTGTCTGAGCCACCGAGCCCGACTGTATTTTATTTTTTAAATGTGGGGTACATGTGAGGATTACCATGTAATTAAGTTGCATACAGGTATGGTTTGGACTTCAAGCAAGACTTCCCTCCCCATAGTAGTAGACATGGTACCCAATCGGTGGTGGGTACCCATTTCTCCCCACAATCCCTCTCTCCTTTAGCAGTGCCTGGTGTTGTTTGTGTTTGTGTGCCCAATGTTTAAGACCAGTTTATGAGCAAGAAAATGTGGAACATTATAGCACTCACTAAATAATCTTTCAGTAACAGGACAGAATTGAAGAATAAAAACTGAAAGAGGCATGAGACTGGTTTCTAGTCTTACTTGCTAGAATTATGGTCTCCAGTTTCATTCATGTTTCTGCAAAGGACATGATTTTGTTCTTCTTTATGACTGTGTAGTATTCCATTGTGTCCATGGACCACATTTTCTTCATCCAAACCACTTTTGACGAGCATCTGGGTTGGCTCCATGTTTTTGCTATTGTGAGTAGTGCTGCAGTGAACATGTTTGTGCAGGTGTGTTTTTGGTAGAATGATTTATGTTTCTCTGAAAGTGAGCTTGCTGTTGCTCCATTTTTAGTGCTTTGAGAAAACACTACACTGCTTTCTGAAAAGGTTGAATCAGCTTACTGCCCCCCAACAGTGTACATGCATTCTCTTTTTTCTGCAGCATCTCCAGCACCTGTTGCTTTTATACTTTTT
>NW_007086426.1:0-571 GCF_000164805.1 Carlito syrichta
TGAGACTCCAACTCAAAAAAAAAAAAGAACTGATCACACTAACAGATTACAGGAAGAACATCATATGAGCACATCAACGGATGCCAGCTACTCAGGAGGCTGAGATGGGAGAATCACCTGAGCCCAGGAGGTCAAGCCTGCAGTGAATGCTGACTGTGCCACTGCACTCCAGCCTGGGCAACAGAGTGAGATCCTGACTCAAAAAATAAAAAGTCAGGCAAAGTGTCAAACAAGCCAGTCCAGCGGGCAGAACTCCTGAGCCTTCACAAGGGCTGGGAAAGCCAAGAGATGCTGCTTTTTCCTCCATTGTCAGCTTGACCTAGGACTAATGAGACCTATTCTCAATGTTCTAAAGGTAGGCCACCACTTTACTACCACTCTCTCAATTTCAGAGTCCCCAGATTTCATTCATTCATTTTAGCCAGAGTCTCATTCTGTCGCTGGAGTACAGAGGCATGATTACCGCCACCACAACCTGCTGGGCTCATGCAATCCTTCCACCTCTACCTTCCCAGTAGTGGAAACTACAGGTGTGTGCCACCACACCCAGCTAATTTTTTTTTTTTTTTTT
>NW_007086427.1:0-690 GCF_000164805.1 Carlito syrichta
TCGGCACGTCACTGAATGGGGGGGCAACAAGTATTATAGTGGCTTGGTCCAAGGCGTGACGCCTGATTCTCCCTGTTTTTCAGCGTGTATTATCCTACATTGAATGCAAAGGCCTAGCAGAGCTGTATGCAACGTTTCCTGTATACAAAGTGCACAACTCCATGACATGACCGGTTCGCTGTCATCTTTGGGAAAGCATGATTTGTTCACCTACTGAATTCTAAAGTGTTTTTGATTTGACCTGTCCGTCTCCTATCCAAAGCCATTGCTCTTCCGTTGGCATTTACGAGGAAGAGCTGACAGGCTTGGCTTGCTGGCTGTGAGTGTGCATCAGCTTGGGGAATGCTGTGTCAAATGTTTACTGCATTGTCATGTATTTTCCAGTAGTTTGATTCTTGTGTGCTGTACGGTGTAATACACGATTCTCAAGGTACGGCTTGAATGAGCATAGCGGAGCATGTTATGTCGATACTTCACATGTAGGAATGAGCATGTCAATGTTGTCAGACTGAGTGAAATGAGTGCTACACACTCACTTGTAGAAAAGCAGTGCTTGCCTTCTGTTTGAGCCCTGAAACGTTTTACCCCTTGGCGTTTCTCTAGGCTAGGAAATGCAGTCACTCTCGCGTTGGCCTTGCTGAATAACCGTAGACGGCCTCTGTGAGGCTTGATGTGCATGTGCATCTTCCG
>NW_007086428.1:0-587 GCF_000164805.1 Carlito syrichta
TGTTGCCTATTGGTTGAAAGTGTGGTCTCTGTGTCCAGCTCCACAGTGCCACCCCACATTTACCATGGCATCTCTGTAAAGTACTAAACCTCTCCATGTTCCAGCTGTCTCACCTGTGCGATGGGCTTAGTAAAGAGTCCTGCCTTGTTCAGTCATAGTGAAGAGAAAGTGAGGAAATGCCTCACACAACTCAGAACAATACCTGGTCCATGGCAACTGCTCAAGAAAGTCACAAGCTTTTATTATTATAAATACCCCATGGGTACCTGCATATTCTGAGGTCTGAGGGGTGTCTGTAAATGTATTGGTGTCACCTAAAAAAAAGACTTTCATAGGAGAGACAACAGTTGGACCTTTCAAATTAGATATGTAGTGAGCACAGGGATTCTTTTGGAAATGTGGGTGACAGGAAGAAGTCCAAATTCAGCAAATACAGATGGTGCAAAAAATGTATACCCATTTTAAGAAAGGAAAAATATATACTGATAACAAAAGATGAATACAAGTCACATTTGACTTCTGCAATTACTAGAGATGCTCAGTGTGGTTACCATAGTGTCCAGACACTTCTGAAAAGTACTTTGAAA
>NW_007086429.1:0-701 GCF_000164805.1 Carlito syrichta
GGAGACATACTGAGCTTCAGACCCCTGTGGAATACAGATGATATAGACACAGATATATCAAATGGGAGTATTCAGTGGGATATATGTCTCAAACTCAGGAGAAAAATAAGGATTGAAATTTGGAAGGAATCAGAATAGAGTGAATAACTAAAGTCAAGGAATTAGGGCTTGCCAAGGAGAGTATGTCAAGGATAAGGAGAATGTATCATGTGATAAACAGAGGAGGTTAACCATAAGGAATAGAAAGAAACATATCTCACAAAAAAAAACATAATTGCTTCAAGAAAAGTAGGAGAGAAACCAGAAGAGTTCAATATCATGGAGGCCATAGGAGGAAAGCATTTTGTTTACTGATTGAACTTTAAAGTAGAAAAATATTTGCATAAATTGTATGATGACCTCTTTTGACATGTTGCTATATACCCTACTCTTTTTTTTTTTTTGAGTTGGAGTCTCACTGTCACCCAGACTGGAGTGCAGTGGCCGCTTCCGGCCACCGCAGCCTCGCCTGCTGGGCTCCGGCGATCCTTCTGCCTCAGCCTTCCTAGTAACCGGAATTACAGGCGCGCGCTACCACGCCCGGCTAATTTTTTGATTTATTGTAGAGATGAGATCTCATTGCCAAAGCGGGTCTCGAACCCGCGGGCTCAGCAATCCACTCACCTCAGCCTCCCAAGTGCAGATTACAGCTGAGCCACCGA
>NW_007086430.1:0-795 GCF_000164805.1 Carlito syrichta
ATTTCTACCCCAAGTACACAGGGCCCCTCCTTTCACCAAACAGAGACTTAAGCAGATGAAGACAGTGAAGTACCAGTAGAGCATTTTCTAGCACCTCTCTTGTGTTGGGTTCTCTTGCCTTGTTCTCAGAGATGGAATTCTGAGACTCACCTCAGCACAAGAAATGGGACCTCCAAATGCCACCTGAGCTATGCCTCCTGTGGACTTCTAGCTGTGGCACCCTGTGATATAACATCTCAGGTCACTCACAGTCTCTGAAATGCTCAGTTATGTTCATCAGTACCAGATACATACAAGCTAGAAAGTTTTATGGGCAGATTTTGTACAGTACAACTCATTTACCTTTGGCTAAACCAGTTTGACAAGCTGTCTTCCAACTGCATTTTCCAGAACTTCTTTGAGAGCCTTGAAGCTTATAAATCATTCCTGTATCCTTAATGTGTCCCTTTCAACTTGAGTCTGATCAACACCTGGATTTAAGACTTGAGTCTTCAGAAAATAAATAAATGAGAAAAGTGATGCAATAATTCAGGATTTCAGATCATTCCACTGAAGAGAAAGAGGAACTGTAGACTGGTTTGAGGCTGGATTTTAGGGGTTCCACGGATTGGGATGTTTTGCTTCCTGACAGTGATTGATGGCAACAGTTGACTCCATACTTCCTGAACTCAGGAGATAGCCTCCTGGGAGGTCTGGCCTCCCCTGCAACGCACAGCATTCCAGGTTGGGCTTGCAGGGAGACCATCTATCAGCAGCCAGGCAAGGAGGAAAGAGATAACAGTGACACTGAAAAAT
>NW_007086431.1:0-792 GCF_000164805.1 Carlito syrichta
CTACTTTTCTTATAGACACTAGTTATTGGCATTGGGACCCAATGTAAACCAGTATGATCTATTCTTGATCCTTGGCTAATGACAACTGCAAAGACCTTGTTTCAAAATACAGTGACATTAACAACTTCTAGATGTGCATGAATATTGGGGAATACTATTCAATCTACCATAGATGATAAACTATATTATCGCAATTTTATGCAGAAGATCTTAACAAAATTGCTTTAGAAGGCTTATATCCAAATTAGCTTTGTAGACTGTAAACTGATATTTGGTTTTCTGGAGAATTCCAACATGGAAAACATCTTGAGAATAACCAGAATAGCTTGATATTTGGCATCTCAGAGAGTTTCATCTTCCAGAAGACTCACTCTGAAGGTATATTTGTTAGTGTGTATAACTTATTCTTTCCCCAAACTAGTTTTCACCTATAGAATATTGGAAATGGCATAAAAACCTCTTCAATTTGCCCAATTAAACTACTTTTTGCCTATCTTTTGTTATTGGTGCATTCTCTTAGTTGCCCAAGTTTCAAGTTTACAAATCCCTAAGTCACCTGAAGTTATTGTCCATCTAGTCTACTCTTTGATAATGACACATAGAGCTGCTAAAACCTTTTTTCTATTGTAGGAGAGACTTTTTAAAGAAAGAAAGTAGCTGTCCTCAACTTGAACATCTTTACTACTTTCCTATTTTATGTTTCTTATTCACAACCACTATATTTTCTCTCTCATTACAGTATTTTTCTTCTAGTCAATCTAGAAACATCTTTTCCTTATGACATTATTTGCA
>NW_007086432.1:0-349 GCF_000164805.1 Carlito syrichta
CTTGCTGCAGCCCAGCAGTTTCATTCCCACATTTGCAGTGTGAGAAGATACACAGAGGGACTCCAGGTCACCTGACCTCACCATTTTATGTCAACTTTGCATGCGTGCTTGTGAAAAGTAAAATCAGTGTGTGGGGAAGAGAAGAGGAAGAGGATGGAGTGTTTTCTTCTCCCCAACACACTTCTCATGGGGAAATTGGCCCATAACATGTGACCCACTCATGACCAAGGAGGACAACCTAGGCAGCATTCCCAAATCGGGAAACTGCCCTTCTATGTCCTCTGCATTTATTTAAGTGTACTCCCTTGCCCCTGCACTTCAGACCACCCTCAATATCCCCATGATGATA
>NW_007086433.1:0-712 GCF_000164805.1 Carlito syrichta
CGTGACCAGCACTGACCAAGGGTGGGTTAGGACCCACACCGGAGAATCTGGATGGAGAGAAGAGACCACTTGGAGGCAGTTCTTCTGGGAACAGTCTGATCAGGACTGAAGTCAAATTTTATTCGGACTCCTTCCAACTTATATACCATTTTCTATACCCTCCAGCAGTGTAATAATCACTCACTGGGGGAGTACAAGCTCCGTGCTTTACAAACTATGCATCACAAGACCACCACGAGATCTGCAATTCCCAAGCAAACAATTCGAACTCCATGAAGCCTGTCGTGTTTTACAAAACTCACATTAAGGTCACAGGTGCACAATTTCAATACAGATCGTTCAAAGTGTTTTTCATAATGTTCAATGAATCATTCATATTAAACTCTTTGTTCTAAACCCTGATTAATACAAAAAACTTTTCTAAGTTAACTCTACGTTTACTGACTCCTAATATTTTTAACGATTAATATTATCAACTTAACACTATACTATAATCTATCAGTTTACTTAAATGACTTAGCTGTTAGTTATACTATTATCCTATTATGATTTGACATAATGCCTTATAACTCAGTTAAAACTTATTCTTAAGCTACCAAACTTTACTATAATTCATATGTTTCATATGTCTAAACTTTAATTTTTATATGATCTAGTGATTGGACTTTAATACTATGCTATATCCTATTAAGCTAATACCTCATTATTAATT
>NW_007086434.1:0-728 GCF_000164805.1 Carlito syrichta
CCAGATTAATTTCTAAAATTCTAGAAACAGTGGCATTCTGGGGACACACCAGGCAGTACCTTGTTGGGTAACTGAGTCATGTCTTTGGAATATACATCAGCTGTTTCTGACAGTCTTTGGCATTTTAGGGCTATTTTTTTTTTTTTTTTAGTTGGAGTCTCACTCTGTCACCCAGACTGGAATGCAGTGGCTGCGCCCGGCCACCACAGCCTCGACCTGCTGGGCTCTGGTGATCCTTCCGCCTCAGCCTTCCAAGTAGCCAGAATTACAGGCATGCAAGGACTATGATAATGATGCATCTCCAGATCATAAAAATATGTATAGAAAATAAAAAAACTGAGTAAACATAAGACATTGTTCATGTTTCTTTCTGAGACACTCAATTTTTGTGGTGTGCCACACTCAGTATACCCAGGCAAGTCACCTTTCTGTAATTGGTGCTTCTTCTTGATTTTACTCTAGGCAGCAAAATCCAGGTTTTAGTAAAAGGAAGCATCCTCCAGAGTATTTATATTGTAACAATACTCACAGGCACTCTATTATTTTCCATTTTTATTTTAGATTCAGGAGGTACATGTGCATGCTTTGTTACATAGACATATCGTAGAGTGGTGGGGGGGGGGTCTCAGGTGGTCCATTCCCCAGAGAGTGAACATTGTACCCAATAAGTAATTTCTGATTCCCAATCCCTTTCCCCACCTCAAAATTTAAAATGTGAAAGTCAAACA
>NW_007086435.1:0-963 GCF_000164805.1 Carlito syrichta
TTTCTTTATTTTCATTTGTTTCCATGTATCTTTTGATCTCTATTTTGATGTCATCATTGACCCAGGAGTTATTTAGCATCATGCTGTTTAGTGTCCATGTCTTTGTGGGTTTTGGAGGGACTTTGTTGGTGTCAATGTTTATTTTTATTCCACTGTGGTCCGAAAAGGTGCATGGCAGAATTTCAGTCCTTTTAACTTTGCTTATACTTGATTTGTGTCCAATTATGTGGTCGATCTTAGAATATGTTCCATGTGGTGATGAGTAGAATGTGTATTCTGTGGTCTTTGGATGGAGTGTTCTATAGGTATCAATTAAGTCCATTTGGTCCAGAGTCTCATTGAGGTTCCGGATCTCCTTGCTGATTTTTTGTCCTGATGATCTGTCTAAGGTTGTGAGTGGTGTATTAAAGTCCCCAGTTATTATGGTGTTAGAATCAATGTCTTTCTTTAGTTTTCCTAGAAGTTGCTTTATGAATGTTGGTGCGCCTATGTTGGGTGCATATATGTTTAGGATAGATATTTCTTGTTGATGGAGTGAACCTTTTATCATTATGTAGTGGCCCTCTGTATCTTTTTTAATTTTTGATAGCTTAAATGGTATTTTGTCTGAAATTAGGATCACGACTCCTCCTTTCTTTTGTGTTCCATTCGCCTGAAAATGTTTCCCATCCTCTTATTTTGAGTCTGTGTATGTCCTTTCTAGTGAGATGGGTCTCTTGAAGGCAGTATATTGTTGCCTGGTGATATTTTATCCATTTTGTCATTCTCTGTCTTTTCAGTGGTGCGTTTAGTCCATTCACATTCAGACTAATTATTGAAATGTGAGAGTTCGTCCCTATCATGGAGTTCTTATTGAGTTGTTGTTCTTCCACTTGGTTTTTTCTTTTTTTTTTGTCTTTCTTTGGTTTTGGGGTTGGTTCATGTATAATTTTATTCTTTTCCCTGAACTCTTGGGAAGAACGT
>NW_007086436.1:0-792 GCF_000164805.1 Carlito syrichta
ATCTTACCAAAATCTCTGGGATGCCTTAAAAGCTGTAATAAGAGGGGAATTTATATCCCTACAAACACACATGAGGAAAATGGAAGGAACAGAAATTGACAACCTAACAAGCCACCTAAAGAAGCTGGAAAAGCAAGACCACAAAAACCCTAATTTCAGCAGAAGAATCCAGATCACCAAAATAAAAGCCCAAATCCAGGACATAGAAGACAAAAAGATAATACAAAAAATCAATGAAACAAAAAGCTGGTTCTTCGAAAGGGTAAACAAGATTGATGGTCCCCTAGCTAGACTGACCAAGAAAAAACGAGAAAAAAACCAAATAAGCATAATCAGAAACACAAAAGATGAAGTCACATCTGACCCTGAAGAAATACAAAAGATCATTAGAGACTACTACGTACACTTGTATGGAAACAAACTTGAAAACCATAAGGAAATAGAGGACTTTCTGACATCACACAACCTACCTAGGTTGGAACAAGAAGAAATTGAGACCCTAAATAAACCAATAACAATCAAGGAAATCGACCACGTAATAAGAAAACTTCCTACAAAAAAAAGCCCTGGTCCAGATGGCTTTCCAGCAGAATTCTACAAGACATTTAAGGAGGAGCTGATACCAATCCTACTGAAAGGTATTCCAGGTGATTGAAAAAGATGGAACTCTCCCCAAATCATTTTACGAAGCCAACATCACATTGATACCCAAGCCAGGTAAAGATCCAACAAAGAAAGAGAACTACAGGCCAATATCTTTGATGAACACGGATGCTAAAATTTTCAAACAAG
>NW_007086437.1:0-525 GCF_000164805.1 Carlito syrichta
CATGGTGGATGATTTTTGAGATGTATTGCTGAATCCAGTTTGCTAGGATCTTGTTGAGAATTTTAGCATCTATGTTCATCAAAGATATTGGCCTGTAGTTCTCTTTCTTTGTTGGATCTTTACCTGGCTTGGGTATCAATGTGATGTTGGCTTCATAAAATGATTTGGGGAGAGTTCCATCTTTTTCAATCTCCTGGAATACCTTCAGTAGGATTGGTATCAACTCCTCCTTGAATGTCTTGTAGAATTCTGCTGGAAAGCCATCTGGACCTCTTAATTTCAGACAAAATACCCTTCAAGCTATTAAAAATCAAAAAAGATTCAGAAGGCCACTACATAATGATAAAAGGCTCAATCCATCAACAAGAAATATCTATCCTAAACATATATGCACCCAACATAGGTTCGCCAACTTTCATAAAGCAACTTCTTGGAAAACTAAGGAAAGATATTGGCTCTAACACTATCATAACTGGGAGACTTTTAATACCCCACTCACAACCCTAGACGGATCATCAGGACAAA
>NW_007086438.1:0-892 GCF_000164805.1 Carlito syrichta
CATTGAATAAAGTCTACTTATAACTATTTGTCTTATTATTGGCTTTATATTCCTTGTGCTTTTTCTATACTCCTATTGTCAACATCTCCCACCTGCTGTCAAATAATTATAACAATACATGACACTTGTTTATTTGTTATCTCACTTTTAAGTTTAGTACTTTATGCACCCCCAGTCACTCCATTAACCCCTACACATATACCAAAATACAAGTTTCTTAAGAGAAAAATCTTGTCTGTTTATTCATTACTATACACTGGGTATGTAGAAGACTGCCTAATCACAGTATTCAATAATTATGCATTAGCTGATTGGTTTTGAGTATAATAAAAAGGTCTTTTATGTTTTTAAATCAAGTTATAATTAAAATCATTGAATAATAATATTGTTGAAATGCAAGTAACTTTAGAGATGTATTCTGGCCCTGCATTTTATAAATGATAACTTGACTTGTAAATAGTTACTTACATCTGCAAGTTGGCAGACTTATAAATATGACCTGATTAAAAATAAAGAAGCAAAGGCAACTTTTAGCAAGTCTATGTAGATACAGCTAAGTACTACTGTAAATTTGTGTTCAGTAAGACATTTCCAGGCATCACTATGATAAAAGACAACAAGACCCAATGGTATTTCACTGCCAATTGAAAGGTAGATGATGCTAATTGATTACAACTTTATTTCTCATGGAAACTAGACATGATCTTTCAATTATTTTTTAAGTAACATTTCGGGTAGTTATTGCTAAAACCGAGTAATTAAACAATTGAGATAAAATCTAGTTGCCATTAACTCAGCACAATTTCTCAGCTTGATCAATTTCCATGTCCCATTATACCAAAAACTTAAGATTTATGCTGCTGTAGGAAAAGAACGAAAAATGTGAATTTTT
>NW_007086439.1:0-496 GCF_000164805.1 Carlito syrichta
TCGGTTCCTGGAGCCCTGGTGCTATGGGTCCCAAGGCAGCCGGCTCTTCAAGATCCAGGGCACTGACGTGGGGTGGGGGTGGGCGGCTTTGGAAGGAGGCTCAGTTTCAGCTGCGCTGGGTCCCTGGGTCTGGCTGTGAATGGCTCCTTGGCTCCTCTCTGGCACAGGGAGAACCGGGCTGTGGCTGGGTGCAGTTGGCTCCAGGTAGAGTCAGCCTCCTGAGAAGTGGCTGGGCTGCCTGAACTGCCCCTGTGAGAAGGGGCGGGGTTGGAGTGTCTTGGGTTGGGATCTTTTCCAGCTGAGCGACTCAGCCCACACTTCTGGGCCTTCAGGGTTTGATGACCCGGCGGTGGAGCCTTGCAGCCTCTGCTCTGGAGCCAGGAGGCCCACAGGACCCGGGTCATACCTTTTCTTTGACTTAAACCCTTGGGTTGCTGGAGAGGTCACCCTGGATGCCAGGGAGGCTTAGTTGGAGAGTTCCCTGGAATTTTAGAGA
>NW_007086440.1:0-679 GCF_000164805.1 Carlito syrichta
GAGCCTGGCCTGTGGTTTTGGTGGTTCTGGTGGTTGGAATTATTATTCTGAGTCTGAGTCACGCTCTGTCGCCCAGGCCGGAACACAGGGACTCACTTTCGCCCACCGTGGCCTCCACTGTCCAGCCACAGCCTCCTGAGTGGCCAGAATGACAGGCGTGTCCCACCATGTTCGGCTCAGGTTTTTGACTTCTTGTAGCAAAGAGATCTTGCCAAGGTGCTGGGTTTGTCTCAAACACGGGCCATCCTCTCGCCTCAGCCTCCCAGAGCACTGGGATGGCAAGCATGAGCCCATGCGCCCAGCCTCCACACCCCTCTTGGGGCCCACCGTGTGACCCACTCCCTTCCAACAACCTGGGACCCTGGAGAGGGTGGCCAGAGTTGACAGCGTGCCCTCCCCAGGGGGAGTGCCTGACTCAGAGGCATGTCTCAGGCAGGCTGCCCACCCCTCCGCCTGCCTTGTTCCCCTGGGTGGACATGCTCACTCCTCCCAGGGGCTGCCTTGGGTAAAAGGAGGGCATTACTCTCAAACCTTCGGCACTTGCGGTGGCCAAGATGGGAATATGGACAGAGCTTGGGAGATTGAGACTAGGCTGGACACCATACCAAGCCCCAACTATGACCCCTAGCAAAACCCAGAAAAGCTTGGGTAGAGCAGGTCTCAGTGGGAGGCTCTCATC
>NW_007086441.1:0-696 GCF_000164805.1 Carlito syrichta
CTGTTTTCAATGGTACGTTTATGTTCATCATCTCTTTTCGCTCAATATAGGGCTGAATGGCATGTCCTTCCACATCGAACCCTTGGCTAAGTTCAGGGTTACAAAACCGATGGCTTTAGATCTTGCCACGACTCGAGGAGGCACACGTGAATCATCCATACCGAGGGTTGCGCTTTTTTTTTTCTTTGAGTTGCGGTCTCGCTCTGTCGCCCGGGCTGGAGAACGGTAGCAGGCTCACGGCCACCACAGCCTCGACCTACTGGGCTCAGGGGATACTTCCATCTCAGCCTGACAGATGGCTGGAAGTACAGGCACGTGCCAGCGTGCCGGGCCGAGAGGGTCACGCTTTTATTCCAGAGGAATCGGGGAACGTCACGGCAACGCTAAGCCAGATGGGACCGGCGTGAATACTATAGGTGACGTGAATGTTTACGCCGGAAAGGTTTCCGATTGGTTTTCCGATGCGTTTTCTTGCCTCCCACCGAGATAACGGGGACTCCTTTCAGGCATAGGGAAGTTCTTCTTCACTATGTTTATAATACCGATGTTCGTATGTTTAAGCCGTCACGCTCTATACCCCATGTGTTATTCGAATTCCTGCGCTCGTGACTGAGCCTATCGAGTGTGACAGCCAGCGGACGGACAGAGGCAGAGTCGCGTTTCCGTGAAGGCGGCATGACGTAGCTCTTCCCGTGA
>NW_007086442.1:0-643 GCF_000164805.1 Carlito syrichta
CATCTGATTTACAAAAGGTAATTTTCAGACATCAATAAATACTATCTTTGTTTCCACTTTTTAAAAAGAATAAAAATATCACAAACATTGAATATTTTTCAAAATAAAAATATACTCTAGACTTGCATTTTTTGTTCCAGCATATAAGAAGTGTAGAAGTGCCACTTTATTCTAACAAGTTAAAATCTCAACAAAATGAAAAATGAATTCTTCTTAGATCCAGCTCTAAGTCAGATCACAGGGAAAACTAGGGTCCCTGAAATTATACACATATACAGATTTAATACTTGCCTAAGCAGAAACCCACTAGCAGAGACCTCTTCGGGAGCCCGTGCCTGGGTGGCCAGGATGGGAAAATCTGAATTTATTGCTGGAGGTTCCCTGTGGGCAACTCTGAGACTTTAAACACTCCAAGAGAACCAGCCAGAGGGGGCCCCTCACACTTTTGCACTTTTGAGCTCTGGGAACTCTTCCAGGTCTTCACAGTGAATATTGAAGAAAACCCCTCTAGCCTCTGGCAGGCAGAGGGGGGAAAAAGAAATTTTAAAATTCATCGGGGGATCTTGTTCTTAAAAAGACCTGTACTGACAAGAAACAATTTTTTTTTTTTTTTTTTTACCAGGGATTGAACTTCTGGGAATTT
>NW_007086443.1:0-857 GCF_000164805.1 Carlito syrichta
CTCCTTCTAAAGTCATTTTTAAACTAACCTATTAGTTACATTAAAAAGAGACCTCATCTCTACAACAAATCAAAGTTAGCTGGGTGTGGTAGCGCGTGCCTGTGATTCCGGCTTCTCGGAAGGCTGAAGCAGAAGGATCGACAGAGCCCAGCAGGTCGAGGCTGCGGTGGCCGGGAGCGGCTGCACTCCAGTCTGGGCGACAGAGTGAGACTCCAAATCAAATAATAATAATAATAATAATTTTAAATAATAAGACATTTTCATACTAAAAAAAGTGATAGAAATAAAATATTAACTAAATGATAAATAAGATTTTAGTTTCATAAGGTGCCACTAATTCAAATCATTTTAAGAAATTGTTTTCCATTGGCAGTAGTGATATATTGCCAGGGTAGGGGGAAAGGGACACAATATCAATAAAGGTATCTGATCTCAAACCAGGTGAAGTGGGAATCAAAGGGAGGCTCAAACTTTACCTCTATGATGATCACTTGTAAGCCAAATCCTGAATTGTACTTCACATCTTTAAAATTTTTTAAAGAAGGAAATTATTTTGCCATACACAAAATCAGTCTTTTGCAGGGACTTGGGGTGGAGACAGCAGGAGGTAACTGCTAATGGGTACTGGAATTCTTTGGGAGAGGGAAAAATTGTTCTTAAATTAGTGTGTTTATTATTCAACTTGTGAATATCCTAAAAATCACTCAATTATTTACTTTAGAAAGGTGAATGTTATGCATGTGAATTAGATCCCAATTTTTAAGTGGGGGTAAAAAAATGGGTGGCATAAGCATCTATAAATTAATTGTCCCCCTTCCAAAATTATTATTAGTAGAATGTGTGTGATCACCATGAAA
>NW_007086444.1:0-822 GCF_000164805.1 Carlito syrichta
GGAGACTGGGGAGATTTGTTAATTCTTTTATTTTATTCTTCCAGTAAACTTTATTTTTATTACATTAAATTATATTATTAAAGGCCCCAAGGTATCCATACATTTTGTTTAATGACATACCAGAATACTATTCATCAACTTAGGGGTTCATACTTTTGAAAAATGCCTCGAGAAAAACCCACTTAGCAAGAGCAAGATCTCATGGAAAATAGAGATTTAGAAGCAAATAAATATGACTTTAAATATGTGTTTAAAATAAGGTAAATAAGGATACTACTTCCAGAGGAAACTAGAATAAGGATTACTTGCCTTCTGTGTGGATACCCCTCCCCAGACGATCTTCAGTTCATAAAATACTGCCGTCGTGTTTGACTGTCTAAGGCTGAAACTCCCAGAAGTGTTATGTTATATACTCCATACTTTCTCTTAAGGTCTTTAAACTAACTTTTATTATATTACAAGCTTATATGCATATATGCGTGAGTTTGTGTATTTTTTTCCTTAAATAATTGTGACAATGCAGTCTTTTCACAAAATACCCTGAGACTTAAGGACATTGTTTTCATTGCCTGGTCTTTGTTCACATGTGGAATGGCTGAGAAACATATAGAACTGGGAAGCTTAGGAGCTGGTGTAGAGGTGTAGGGAGCATTCATGGCTAAGTGTTCTTTTGCTTAAGGGGTCAGAACATATCTTTAAGTAGATCTCAGCATTTTAAAATTCTAGTGAAAAAGTGCAAAGCTGTTTTCTAATACAGTAATGGGCTAACCCTCTATTGCTAAGGAATTATTGAAAAGCAAATTCACTTATTTCCATAGCTTT
>NW_007086444.1:2447-3748 GCF_000164805.1 Carlito syrichta
CATAGCCTGGATAGCTCTCCCTCTTAGCCTTCTTTTCTTTGCTTTGGTTTGCTTCTCTCTTTTCTTTTCTTTTTCTTTTTTTTTTTTGAGTTGGAGTCTCACTCTGTCACCCAGACTGGAGTGTAGTGGCTGCTCCTGGCCACCGCCACCTCGACCTGCTGGGCTCCAGTTATTCTTCCTCCTCAGCATTCTAAGTATCTGGAACTACAGGTGCACGCTACCATGCACGGCTCATTTTTTATTTATTGTAGAGATGAGGTCTCACCAAGTTGCCCAGGCGGGTCTCGAACCTGCGGGCTCAGGCAATCCACTCACCTCAGCCTCCCAAAGGCATGGGATTACAGGCTGAGCCACCAAGCCCAGCTCCTTTTTTTTTCAATACACCAAAATCTATTTTACTTCTATATACTAGCTATAAGCAATATGAAAGTAAAATTAAGAAGACAATTCTGTGTAAAAAATAATAACTAGTAATACTATACTTAAGAATATATTTAACCAAGTGTAAGATTTGGATGAGGAAAATTACAAAAGTTGCTGAAATTGATTCAAGACAGCCGAAATAAATGTAGAGACATCTTATGTTCATATAGAAGACGCAGTCGTTTTTTAGATGGCAGCACAACACAGAACAACCTACAAAATCATTGTGATTTTTATGAAAATCCCAACATCCTTTTGGCAGAAGTGGGTAAGCCAGTCCTAACACTCATGTGAAATTTTAAGGGATCCCAAGTGGCCAAATCAGTCATGCTAAAGAATTGCCAACTTGGAGGCTCGTCTTTCTCAATTTCAAATCTGACTGCAAATTAGGAGAAAACTGCTTGATGCTAGCACAAAGATATACATAGAGATCAATGGAACTGAATTTCTAGGTCCAAAAATAAGTCCACACCTCTATGGTCAATTGTTTTTTGACAAGGACTGAGATCATTATATAAAACAAATGGTGTTTGACCATTGACTACTCACATTTGGAGGAGTAAAATTGTACCCTTTCCTTACACCACATAGAAAAATGAGCTCAAAGTGGTTCAAAGGTCTAAATATAAGAGGTAAAAATATTAACTCTTGAAGAAATGATAGAGATGAATCTTCATGACCTTGGATTCAGCAGAGGTTTCTTTGATCTGACACTGAAAGCACAAGCAACTAAACAAAAATTACCTCAAACTAAGAACTTTTGTGCAGCAAAAGACACTATCAAGAAAGTGAAAAGATGATCCACAGAATGGGAGAAAATATTTGTATATCTGATAAGACCCTGTTATCCACAATAGAGAACTTCTGTTACTCAATAA
>NW_007086445.1:0-670 GCF_000164805.1 Carlito syrichta
TTATACTAATTTAATGATTTTGCCTTTTATTCCACATTCTATTTGGGATCCCACCACCCTGTCATTTACAATCCCATGCCATTGGGTTTTATCCTCCTAGTTTTATTTTGGGTGCTAACTCTGAATGCAAAAGGAAAACAGTAAAATGGTTTCTCAAAAAATTAAAAATAAAGGTATTATTTGATCCAGAAATCCCACTTTAGGATATATATATATATATATATATATATTCAAAAAATAAAATTAAATCAGATCTAAAATCAGTATCAGCACTCTTACAGTCATTGCAGCTTTATTTTCAATAGTCAAGACTTGGAAATAATCTAAGTGTCCACCAATGAATGAACCAATAAAGAACATGCAACACATGTATGCATAGGAGCGCATGTGTGCGCGCACAGACACACAGTTGAAAACTGTTTAGCATAGATTTTAAAAACAAGAAAATATTTTCTTATGTGTGATAACATGGGTGAACTTAAAAAATGAAAGAAAAAGCTAAAATTAAAGAAGAAAAGGGTAGAATGGTGATTGTCAGCAGCTGGTGGAGAGGCACAGGAATGCGAAGATGTTCCTCAAATGTGCTCACTCATCAGTGGACCTTGGACAACTACTTTAATACTATAAGAAAATGATTGAGAGTAGTAGGAAACTGGGGAAGGTAGTGGGG
>NW_007086446.1:0-658 GCF_000164805.1 Carlito syrichta
CTCCAAATATCGCTTATTATTGGGCAGATCTTTTACAACAGGAAATTTTCAGAACTCAAAGTCATACGTTTAGACATAGCACAACAAAGTAGAAATGTGCCAAATTACCCAGAAACTATTTGGATAGCTGGCAAACAAAGCTGCCTGCTGGTTTGTGGACAGTATAGGTAATTTGCCACCCAACTCTCCTCCATTTGCTTCAATAAGTTGTAGAGTACTTAGACCCCTCCTATCTGTTATCCATCTGTCTACATTTCTCTGCTCTGTCAGTGTCTGACAGTAGGAAGAGTCCATCTTGTCTGTCATCCTCTTGCAGCTGATGAGGAAGATATCAAAGAAATAGGCTGACTTGGGAGAGGGAGGGCTTTAAAATGAGTATGTAAAATAAGACATCTAGTCAGCTAGGAGAAAAAGGTAATTAAACCCAAAATAAAAACAGAAAGGCATATTAACAAGGAACACCAAATCAAGTACTCCATCCTCTCATCAGATGACCCAATAGGGTGATCAAGCCTTGGATTTTGTAAGCAGCATATTTATAGACAAAATATTTGCAAAATGTCATTGAGAGCTTTTAAGCCCAAAGGCAGTCACAGTGTTCATTCACCACATTGCTTCAGCTAGAGCCTTCCATTTCAATGGGGCTGATTTCTTCCAA
>NW_007086447.1:0-827 GCF_000164805.1 Carlito syrichta
ACTACAGGCCAATATCTTTGATGAACATAGATGCTAAAATTCTCAACAAGATCCTAGCAAACCGGATTCAGCAATACATCTCAAAAATCATCCATCATGACCAAGTAGGCTTCATTCCTGGCATGCAAGGCTGGTTCAATATTCGTAAAACCATAAATGTAATTAAATACATCAACAGATGTCAAAACAAAAACCACATGATCATATCACTAGATGCAGAAAAAGCTTTTGATAAAATCCAGCACCCCTTCTTGATAAAAACCCTTGAACATCTAGGCATATGGGGAACATACCTCAAAATAGTAAAAGCCATCTACGAGAAACCCACAGCCAGCATACTCCTAAATGGCCAAAAATTGAAACCAATTCCCCTGAAAACTGGAACTAGACAAGGATGCCCACTCTCTCCCCTCCTGTTCAACATAGTATTGGAAGTCCTGGCTAAAGCAATCAGAGAAGAGGAGGCAATCAGAGGTATTCATATAGGAAAAGAGGAAGTCAAGTTATCTCTCTATGCAGATGATATGATGGTGTACCTTGAAAACCCAAGAGACTCTGTCAAAGGCCTCCTTACATTGATAAAAGCCTTTGGCAAAATCTCAGGATACAAAATAAATGTACAAAAGACAATCGCATTTCTCTACACCAATAATAAACAAACAGAAACCCAAATAAAAAACACAGTTCCATTCACAATAGCCACAAAAAAAATGAAATACCTTGGCATCTTCCTAACCAGAGACGTGAAAGACCTTTACAATGAAAATTACAAAACACTGCTCAAAGAAATCAAAGCCGACATGAACAAGTGGAAAAATATCCCATGC
>NW_007086448.1:0-1168 GCF_000164805.1 Carlito syrichta
GGTGCCCCGTACACTCTCCGATATAAAGATCTTTTTCTACATTAAGTTTGAGCTGTAAAAATAAAATGCTATGTTCATTAAAAATTATTGAAATTTAAAATATAGGCACTTTATTTTCTGTCGACCTTCCTATATCTGTCATAATAACTGAAAAGAAAAATATGTGTTTTCTAGGAACTGCCAGTGTCTTCTTGTTTGATTTTGCTCGGCTTGACTTCCACCTCTCCCTGCTCTGACATCCAAGCCTGGGCTCTTTTGTTTCTGCCTGGGAAGGGGAGGCCTTATCTCCCTGAGGAAGCTGGGGGACATGGGTCAACACTTTAAAGTGGTTTCTTCTGGGCTATAGTTACTGAGAGCGCAAGACCTGCCGACAACAGCAGGGTAATGGGGTCAGCATTGAAAAGGGCACTTCAGTTGTGGAATTTCTTCCTACAAAAGCCCCCATGGTTGGCCTGCCTCTAGACTGAGGCATAAAAATGACCACCCCTTGATTTTCACAGCACTGTCCTAGGGCTCTCGTAGGGGGGACACTGACAATTCCTGGACTCTGGGGCAGAGATGGAAGGGGTCCTCGCTGTCCCCTGCATCCTCCACACAGATTTATGTTCTCTAACACAAGACCAGTCTGGGTGGGTCCCCCAATAGTTGTGCCGAGGTCTGTGATGGGCTAGGTACCTCTAGATGGGACATGGTTTGGGACAGTCATACTCATCAAAGACTAGGAACCATCAGCGTCACTTTAATATCAATATTACATATTATTTTGCTTTTCATATCATTGTTGTTTAACACGAGGCATAAACATTGGCTTCTATAGATGGGCTCGGTGGCTCAGCTTGTAATCCCGCACCTTGGGAGGCTGAGGTGAGTGGATCGCCTGAGCCCTCGGATTCGAGACCCGCCTGGGCAAATGGTGAGACCTCATCTCTACAATAAATCAAAAAAAAAATTAGCTGAGTGTGGTAGCGTGTGCCTGTAGTTCCGGCTACTTGGAAGTCTGAGGTGGAAGGATCGCCGGAGCCCAGCAGGCGAGGCTGCGGTGGCCTGGAGCGGCCACCGCACTCCAGTCTGGGCGACAGAGTGAGACTCCAACTCAAAAATAAATAAATAAATAAATAAAAAATAAAAATAAAAATATTGGCTTCTGTTTCCAAACAAGGGCATGGCT
>NW_007086449.1:0-807 GCF_000164805.1 Carlito syrichta
CAAAACATTCATCTCATTAGTGATGTGAAAATTCAAACACAAGAGATTCAGAGAACCTATGCGAGACAACAAATGAGACCAACCTCCAGACACATAATAATTCACCTAAACAAAATAGGTATAAAAGAAAAAATTCTAAAGGCAGCAAGAGAAAAAGGCCAGATCACCTACCATGGAAGACCAGTTAGAATAGCAGCAGATTTATCTATAAAAACCCTGCAGACTAGGAGAGCTTGGAGCCCTATCTTCAAAGTTCTAAAAGATAAACAATTTCAACCAAGAATCACCTACCCAGCCAAGCTAAGCTTCATCAGTGAGGGAGAATTGAAATCTTTCCCAGACATCCAATTCCTAAGAACTTATGCTGCTACCAGACCACCTCTACAAGAATCACTTAAGAAAGTACTAAACACAGAAGAAAAGGAAAAAAGAACAACAACTTTCTTCACAAGAGTACAGGCAAAAGAGTAAAATACACACGAACCAACCCCAAAACCAAAAGAAAGACAACAAAGAGGAACAACAACAACAAATCAATAAGAACTTTATGATACGGATCAACTCTCACATTTCAATAATTAGCCTGAATATGAATGGACTAAATGCACCACTGAAAAGACATAGAATGGCAAAATAGATAAAATATCACCAGGCAACAACATATTGCCTTCAAGAGACCCATCTCACTAGAAAGGACACTCACAGACTCTAAATAAGAGGATGGAAAACAAATTTTCAGTGAACAGAAAGGAGGAGTTGTGATCCTAATTTCAGATGAAATACATTTAAGCTATCAGAAATTTAAAA
>NW_007086450.1:0-723 GCF_000164805.1 Carlito syrichta
GAGACCAGCAGCTCCTGTTGTGCAAAACACTCTGCCCTGCCTCAAAGAGGAAGGCACATGGGGTCGAGAAGAAGAACAACCATCTCAAGTCTCTTCCTGGTTTGGTCACTTTCATGGAATAGTCCTTGCCAAAAAGTCAAAAGTTGCTGGCAGAGGACTCAGGCATCTATCAAAACCAGCCAGCCCAGGCTAAGGCTCTCTCTTAGAACACAAATCACTCCCTGGCAAGTCAAGAAAGAAATAGATGCATGTGAAATCAGAACATCATGGGGAGGAAGGACAGAGGAGGTCATAGACAGGCAGGTGAAAAAAGTGAGAGAAGAAATATTCTAGAATGGAAGACAAAGCCCTTGAAGAGCCCCAAGAGGTATGCCCATTGAGTGTGGGTGTGGTTGTACACATTCCTATTTTAGCAAGGAGTAACAATAGGTTTGATCATCCTTTTTTCTGACAATCCTCCTGTATCTCCCCAGAAGGCAAGAATGACTCAAACCAAACAGTCACACCTCAACAAAATAGACAAAGGTGAAATGCAAGCCAGGCTTGGGAAAGCTCCCAGCACACATCTGAGCAGCTACACTGCTGGGACAGCTGCCAGGTGTGATTGGGGAGTGGCTGCTACCCCACAACAGGACCCCTCTGTGGAGCCTTTTGAACAGGAGGACCATTTAACCAGGGGCAAGGCCTGTCACCTTATGACCTGATTTCACTTTTTCAGTGGCA
>NW_007086451.1:0-740 GCF_000164805.1 Carlito syrichta
CGTGGTGATGAGTAGAATGTGTATTCTGTGGTCTTTGGATGGAGATTCTGTAGGTATCAATTAAGTCCATTTGGTCCAAAGTTACATTGAGGTTCCGGATCTCCTTGCTGATTTTTTGTCCTGATGATCTGTCTAGGGTTGTGAGTGGGGTATTGAAGTCCCCAGTTATGATAGTGTTAGAGCCAATATCTTTCTTTAGTTTTCCAAGAAGCTGCTTTATGAAAGTTGGCGCACCTATGTTGGGTGCATATATATTTAGAATAGATATTTCTTGTTGATGGATTGAGCCTTTTATCATTATGTAGTGGCCTTCTGTATCTTTCTTGATTTTTAATAGTTTGAAGGGTATTTTGTCTGAAATTAAGATGGCTACTCCTGCTTTCTTTTGTATTCCGTTCGCCTGGAAGTTTGTTTCCCATCCTCTTACTTTGAGTCTGTGGATGTCCTTTCTAGTGAGGTGAGTCTCTTGAAGGCAATAGATTGTTGCCTGATGATATTTTATCCATTTTGCCAATCTATGTCTTTTCAGTGGTGCATTTAGTCCGTTCACATTTAGGCTAATAATTGAAATGCAAGAGTTGATCCCTGTCATAAGGTTCTTACAGAGTTGTTCCTGTTTATTTGTTGTCTTTCTTTGGGTTTTGGAGTTGGTTCATGTGTGTTTTTAATCTTTTTGCCTGTACTCTTGTGAAGAATGCTGTTGTTCTTTTTTTCTTTTTCTTCTGTGTTCAGTACTTTCT
>NW_007086452.1:0-624 GCF_000164805.1 Carlito syrichta
ATACCACCTGCTTTGTTTTATTTTGTTGAGGATTGTTCTGGCTATTCTTGGACATTTGTGTTTCCATATGAATTCCTGTGTTTTTTTTTCTAGGTCTGAGAAGAATGTTGCTGGTAATTTGATGGGTATTGCATTGAATTTGTAGATTGCCCTAGGTAAGCTGTACATCTTCACAATGTTGATTCTTCCAACCCATGAGCATGGGATATTTTTCCACTTGTTTGTATCATCTTTGATTTCTTTGAGCAGTGTTTTGTAATTTTCATTGTAAAGTTCTTTCACATCTTTGGTTAAGAGGATGCCAAGGTATTTCATTTTTTTTTTTTTTTTTTGTGGCTATTGTGAATGGAATTGTGTTTTTTATTTGACTTTCTGTTTGTTTATTATTGGTGTAGAGAAATGCGATTGTCTTTTATACATTTATTTTGTATCCTGAGACTTTGTCAAAGGCCTTTATCAGTGTAAGGAGGTTTTTGACAGATTCTCTTGGGTTTTCAAGGTACACCATCATATCATCTGCAAATAAAGATAACTTGACTTCCTCTTTTCCTATTTGGATACCCCTGATTGCCTCCTCTTCTCTGATTGCTCGAGCCAGGACTTCCAATACTATGTTGAACAGGA
>NW_007086453.1:0-539 GCF_000164805.1 Carlito syrichta
CGGGAGAGTGGAGCACAGGGGCCATGCTGTTTTAGGTCAAAAACTGCTGAACACTCAGCGCCACGTGGGCAGGTGCTCTTGTAAATAACTCATCATGAAATGGGCAAATGCATTGAAAGAATCTTTAAAAAAAAAATTTTCACTGAAGCCAAATGCAGCCTCTCACAATACTAGCTGTTATACCGATGCTGATGAGTTCCTAGAACACTGTCCTAGTGGGAGAAGCCTTCTACAAGAGGCCCACCCTCCAAAGCATAATTCTGTGTTTTTTTGGGGGGGTCCCCCATCATAGATAGATAGATAGATAGATAGATAGATAGATAGATTGATGGATGAGAGAGCAATTTTTTTTAATGAATATGTGGGGTACAGTTCCGGGTTGGGTATACAAACGTTGATTATGCAGAAACCCTTGTGGATGAGGTATGCCCCTCCCTCCCCTAGCAGTTTTCCCTCAACTGCCAATCCTACTACTCTCCCTTCCCTGTTTTCCACTACTGACAATCGCTTTCTTATAGTAGTATAATTGTTAAAGTTCC
>NW_007086454.1:0-786 GCF_000164805.1 Carlito syrichta
CAAGATACAGAAGGCCACTACATAATGATAAAAGGCTCAATCCATCAACAAGAAATATCTATTCTAAATATATATGCACCCAACATAGGTGCGTCAACTTTCATAAAGCAGCTTCTTGGAAAACTAAAGAAAGATATTGGCTCTAACACTATCATAACTGGGGACTTCAATACCCCACTCACAACCCTAGACAGATCATCAGGACAAAAAATCAGCAAGGAGATCCGGAACCTCAATGTAACTTTGGACCAAATGGACATAATTGATACCTACAGAACACTCCATCCAAAGACCACAGAATACACATTCTACTCATCACCACATGGAACATATTCTAAGATCGACCACATAATTGGACACAAATCAAGTATAAGCAAAGTTAAAAGGACTGAAATTCTGCCATGCACCTTTTCGGACCACAGTGGAATAAAAATAAACATTGACACCAACAAAGTCCCCCCAAAACCCACAAAGACATGGACACTAAACAGCATGATGCTAAATAACTCCTGGGTCAATGATGACATCAAAATAGAGATCAAAAGATACCTGGAAACAAATGAAAATAAAGAAACATCTTACCAAAATCTCTGGGATGCCTTAAAAGCTGTAATAAGAGGGGAATTTATATCCCTACAAACACACATGAGGAAAATGGAAGGAACAGAAATTGACAACCTACAAGTCACCTAAAGAAGCTGGCAAGACACAAAACCCTAATTTCAGCAGAGATCCAGATCACCAAATAAAGCCCAAATCAGGACATAGAGACAAAGATATACAAAA
>NW_007086455.1:0-769 GCF_000164805.1 Carlito syrichta
AAGCACATGAATGAAAGCGTCTTCAGATGGGATATCTCACCCAGGAGAAAGTGTTTCCGCTGCTTGCCTGACCCCTAAGAGACAATATATTGCATTCATCCATCTTCTCTCTGTCTCTCTGTCTCTGTTTCTCTCTCTCTCTCTTTGTCTCTGTGTGTCTCTCTCCATCTCTCTTACTCTAGTATCTGTCTCTGTTTCTAATTGTCTCCTACTCTGTCTCTATCTCTCTTTCTGTCCTTCTCCCTATCTGTCTCTATCTCTCTGTCTCTGTCCCTCTCTCTCTCTCTTTGTCTCTCTGTCTCTCTTGTAACTGTCTCTCTCTGTCTCTGTCTCTCTGCCACACTCTCTCTGTGTCTAGCTCGCTGTCTCTGCCATTATCTGTCTCCATCTCTCTTTGTTTCTGTCTCTCTGTCTCTGTCACTGTCTCTCTGCCTTTCTCTCTGTCTCTGTTCCTCCCTCTCTGTCCCTTAGTCTCTGACACTCTCTGTCTCTGTAACTGTCTCTGTCTCTCTTTGTCTCTTTCTCTCGGTCTATCTCTCTCTGTCTCTGTCTCTCTGTCACTCTCTCTCTCTGTCTAGCTCTCTATCTTTGTCCTCTCTGTCTCTCTGTCTCTATCTCTCTTTATCTCTGTCTCTCTGTCCCTCTCTCTTTGTCTCTGTCTCTCTCCATAACTGTCTCTATCTCTCCCTGTCTCTCTCTCTGTGTCTCTCTCTGTTGCTGACTCAGGGAAAGGATGAAAAGGAGCAGGTACGCGCAAAGGCTCTCTGTC
>NW_007086456.1:0-742 GCF_000164805.1 Carlito syrichta
CGGTCTGAGCAACGCTCGGCTGCTCCTCCCGATGCCAGTAACTCAGAGGGGCGGGGAACCGGTAGAGAGAAGTTTATCTCTGAGTTCGAATCCAGGGTGCAGAGCCAGACTCGAGGTCTTTCAAAACGGTCCCGCTCCCCTTCTAGACTTTTACAGTTCGCTTTTACGGTCCAGAGTCGCCGGGACCTCCACGTCAGCCACATGACCGGCAGAGCAGGGACGAGCGCTTGAACTTCAGCCACGTTTATCGACAGCGAGTGATTTTTTTGGTCCAGACTTCCCGGTGCCAGGTATCAGGCGTATCTCACAGCTTTGACCAGTAGGGCCCGGCAGAAGCCTTCATCAAGCTCGCCACAGGGTAAAGGGCCTAGGACGTCACGCAATATGCAAAAGCCATACGAATCACAAAGTTTACGATGACATGGGCACAAAAGTCATATAACTCACAAGGCTTATGATCACATCGATACTGTGTTATTCAAACTTATAACCACTCAGAAAAGGGGAGTAAAAGGAGATTCACATCTTTCAGTTGAAGGAGCATAGACTACAGGGAAGTCAAGGATCTCCTGAAGCTCCTTACTGGGAGTGCTTAGGTGGTAAGGGGAAGCACGCTTTTCACGAGCTCTCACGAACACGGGTTTGGAACCGTACAGGAGCGCTCGCGCCCCGGCCATGCCCTTCTCTAGGGGCCGTGACCATACGGACAGGCATGACAGTGTCTCTGTGTCAGCTGTGCTAT
>NW_007086457.1:0-1586 GCF_000164805.1 Carlito syrichta
CAAAAAATATCAATGAAACAAAAAGCTGGTTCTTTGAAAGGATAAACAAGATCGATGGTCCCCTAGCTAGACTGACCAAGAAAAAATGAGAAAAAACCCAAATAAGCACAATCAGAAACACAAAAGATGACATCACATCTGACCCTGAAGAAATACAAAAGATCATTAGAGACTACTACGTACACTTGTATGGAAACAAACTTAAAAACCTTAAGGAAATGGAGGACTTTCTGACATCACACAACCTACCTAGGTTGGAACAAGAAGAAATTGAGACCCTAAATAGACCAATAAAAATCAAGGAAATCGACTACGTAATAAGAAAACGACCTACAAAAAAAAGCCCTGGTCCAGATGGCTTTCCAGCAGAATTCTACAGACATTTTAGGAGGAGCTGAAGGTATTCCAGGCGATTGAAAAAGATGGAACTCTCCCCAAATCATTTTACGAAGCCAACATCACATTGATACCCAAGCCAGGTAAAGATCCAACAAAGAAAGAGAACTACAGGCCAATATCTTTGATGAACATAGATGCTAAAATTCTCAACAAGATCCTAGCGAACCGGATTCAACAATACATCTCAAAAATCATCCATCATGACCAAGTAGGCTTCATTCCTGGGATGCAAGGCTGGTTCAACATTCGTAAAACCATAAATGTAATTAAATACATCAACAGATGTCAAAACAAAAACCACATGATTATATCATTAGATGCAGAAAAAGCTTTTGATAAAATCCAGTACCCCTTCTTGATAAAAACCCTCGAACATCTAGTCATACAGGGAACATACCTCAAAATAGTAAAAGTCATCTATGAGAAACCCACAGCCAGCATACTCCTAAATGGACAAAAATTGGAACCATTTCCCCTGAAAACTGGAACAAGACAAGGATGCCCACTCTCACCCTTCCTATTCAACATAGTATTGGAAGTCCTGGCTCAAGCAATCAGAGAAGAGAAGGCAATCAGGGGTATCCAAATAGGAAAAGAGGAAGTCAAGTTATTTCTCTTTGCAGACGATATGATTGTGTACCTTGAAAACCCAAGAGAATCTGTCAAAAACCTCCTTACATTGAAAAAGGCCTTTGACAAAGTCTCAGGATACAAAATAAATGTGCAAAAGACAATTGCATTTCTTTACACCAATAACAAACAGAAACCCAAATAAAAAACACAATTCCATTCACAATAGCCACAAAAAAAATGAAATACCGTGGCATCTTCCTAACCAGAGATGTGAAAGACCTTTACAATGAAAACTACAAAACACTGCTCAAAGAAATCAAAGATGACACAAACAAGTGGAAAAATATCCAATGCTCATGGATTGGAAGAATCAACATTATGAAGATGTCCATCTTACCTAAGGCAATCTACAAATTCAATGCAATACCCATCATATTACCAGCAACATTCTTCTCATACCTAGAAAAAACAACACACGAATTCATATGGAAACACAAATGTCCAAGAATAGCCAGAACAATCCTCAGCAAAAAAAACAAAGCAGGAGGTATCACATTACCAGACTTCAAACTTTACTATAAAGCTACAATCATCAAAACAGCTTGGTATTGGTC
>NW_007086457.1:2219-25542 GCF_000164805.1 Carlito syrichta
GAAAAGAAAAAAAACAAACAATCCCATTATAAAATGGGCAAAAGATATGAACAGACACTTCACAAAGGAAGATATCCGAGCAGCCAACAGACACATGAAGAAATGTTCAACCTCACTAATCATCAGGGAGATGCAAATCAAAACCACACTGAGATACCACCTAACTCCAGCCAGAATGGCAATTATCAACAACTCAAAAAATAACAGCTGCTGGAGAGGGTGTGGTGAAGAGGGAACACTTCTACACTGTTGGTGGGAGTGTAAACTAGTGCAACCTCTGTGGAAAGCAGTGTGGCAATTTCTAAAAGCCCTAAATACCAACCTCCCATATGACCCCGCAATCCCCCTACTGGGAATATATCCTGAAGAACTCAAATCACTCTATAAAAAAGATACCTGCACACGTATGTTTATCGCAGCATTGTTCACAATAGCAAGAACCTGGAAGCAACCATGCTGCCCATCAAAAGAGGACTGGATTAAAAAAATGTGGTACATATACACGATGGAATACTTTGTAGCCATAAAAAAGAACAAAATCATGAATTTCGCAGCAACCTGGATGGAACTAGAGTCTATAATACTGAGTGATCTCACAAAAACAAAGATCCGAGTATCACATGTTCTCACTCATATAATGGACCTTGAACATCCAATGTAATACTATAAGAAAATGACTGACAGCAGTGGGAAACTATCGGGGGGTAGGGAGATGGGATTAACTGTAGCAAATATCTGTCTGGGGATGGGGAAGCACCTCTTATCAATAGGGTGCCTGAATGAAACATATTTGTATACCTAACCCTTAACTGTACCCCACAACATCATAAAAAAAAATAGATTGTAAAAAAAAAAAAAGCAGCTGTACCATTTTATATCCTCATCAGTAACATAAGAAGGTTCCAGATTTTTTCCAACACTTGTAATTATTTATCTCATTTATTATAGCCATCCTAGTTGTATGAATAAGTGATGTCTCAGTGTACTTTAATTTAATTTACTTTTCCTTGATGACTAGCGAAGTTAAAGATCTTTTGATGTGGTTATTGGCCATTTACATGTCTTCTTTAGAGAAATGTCTACTCAAATCCTTTGTCCATTTTTTAGCTGGGTTATTTGTCTTTTGATTATTGAGTTGTAAGTGTTCTTTATGTATTCTAGATACAAGTCACCCTTTATCAGATGCATGATTTATGATTTGCAAACATCTTTCTCATACTATGAGTTTTCTCACTTTCTTGATGGTGTTCTTTGAAGTACAAAAATGTTTGACTTTGATGAAGTTCAATCTATCTGTTTCTTAGTTTGTCATCTGTGCTTTTGTTGTCATATCTGAGAATGTTTTGCCTAATTCAAGGTCAGAATTTATTCCTATATTTTGGTCTAAGGGTTTTAGAGTTTTGATTCTTACATTTAGGTCTACTATTCATTTTGAGTTAATTTTCATATGTGATGTGACAAAGGGTCCATCTTCATTCTTTTGCATGTGAATATACAGTTGCCTCAGCACCATTTATTCAAAAGACTGTTCTTCTCAATGAATGTGATGACACTCTCATCAAAAATCAATTGACATAAATGTAAGGAGTTACTTACAGACTCTCAATTCATTTTCATTGATATATGTCTAGATTTATGCTAATACCCCACTGTCTTGATTACTATAGTTGTGTAGTAAGTTTTGAAATGGCAAAATGTAAGCCCTTCAACTTTGTTCTTTTTCAAGATTGTTTTGGCTATTCGGGATCCCTCGCATTTTCATATAAATTTATAGATCAGCTCTTCAAAAACAGCAAAAATGCCAGTTGGGGTTTTGATAATGGATTGTCTTGAATTTCTATATCAATTTGGGAGTAAGGGTGGTGATTACTATTTTAACAATATTAAGTATTCTGACTCATGATCATGGGCTTTCCTTGCATTTATTCAGGCCTTATTTGATTTCCTTCAACAATGTTTTTTGTAGTTTATTGAGTATGGATTTTATACTTCTTTTATTAAATTTATTTTTAGATGATTTATTCTTTTTGATGCTATTGTAACTTAAACCATTTTCTTAATTTTTTTTGGATTGCTTACTGCCATTTCTTTTAAATTTATTGAGATTTGGCCTTATAATCCAGCATGTTGTCATTTTCTATAAATATTCCCTATGCACTTGAAAAAAGTATGCATCCTGAAATTACTGGGCATGGTGTTGTCTACATGTCCATTAAATCAAGTTTAATTAAGTTTGTTGTTCAAATTTCCTATAGCCTTAATTGTTTTTTCTCTGTTTGTTCTTTTAACTACTGACAAAAATATATTAAAATCTCCCACTATGATTTGAATTTTTCTATTTCTCCTTGTAACTTTGCAAGTTTCTTTTGTGTTTTTGGTTATTTTAAGACCATGTATAGGTGCATGCAACTTTATAATTATTGCATCTTCCTGGTAAATTAAACTTCCTTATCTCTAGAAATTATTTTTTTTAAATCTAATTTGTTTGAAGTTAATATATTACTTTATTTTGCTTAGTGTTTGCATATTATGTATCCATTCATCTTTTTGCTTTCACCTTCTCTGAATTCTTCTATTTCTAGTATGTTAAATTCTTAATTTATCACTTTCTTGATAATTTTTTTTTTGAGTTGGAGTCTCACTCTGTCGCCTAGACTGGAGTGCAGTGGCCGCTCCCGGTCACCGCAGCCTTGACCTGCTGGGCTCTGGCGATCCTTCCGCCTCAGCCTTCCAAGTAGCCGGAATTACAGGCATGCACTACCAGGCCCGGCTGATTTTTTGATTTATTGTAAAGATGAGGTCTCGCTGCCCAGGCGGGTCTCGAACCCGCGGGCTCAGGCAATCCACTTACCTCAGCCTCCCAAGGGCGCGGGATTACAGGCTGAGCCACCGAGCCTGGCTCTCTTGATAAATTTTACCCAGAATTTAGATTAGAAATAATGCTCATCTTACTCAACTCTTCAAAGAACAGAAAAAAAAGAAATACTAATCTGGTTTTATTAAACTACCTAACCTTGATGTCAAAATTTGATAAAGATGACCCAAGGCTGGGTGCAATGGTTCACACCTGTAATCCCAGCACTTTGGGAGGACAGGGTAGAAGGATTGCTGGAGCCCAGGAGTTTGAGACCTGCCTTGTCAACACAGTGAGAGACTGTTTCTACAAAACAAAACAAAAAAAGAATAAAAAAAATTAGCCAGGAACAGTGGCACATGCCTGTAATCCCAGCTACTTGGGAGGAGGCAAAGGGATTCCCTAAGCCCAGGAGGTAAAGGTTGCAAGGCTGCGGTGAGTTTGATCATGCCACTGCACTCTAGCCTGGGCGAGAGTGAGATCCCCTACTCAAAAAAAAGAAAACACAAGCACATACACACACACATGCACAAAATAAAAATCACAAATCCTAAACAAAACACTAACAACCTGAATCCATTATTTACATTATTATACCATTGCTAATAATTATGAAATTACTGGCACAATTGTGCTTAAAATCTGCTTTTACTCAACGCCCCTACTTGTACTACCTGATCAGTATTCTGTTTCTTTCTATTTTTGCTTTTTTTCCAACTGATTATTTATGTTGATTATTTTTTATTACTTTTCTGTTAGTTTACAAGTTTTAAAGGTTACTCTAGAACTTTCAGCATGCATTCGTTATTTATCATAGTTCAATGTTATATTGGATTTTTATTTCTTGTCCAAGACAATGCAGGTTTCTTAGACTATTTTAACTTCACTTATTCCCTTCCCAACTTATTGTTTTTGTTTTGTACAATCAGGGTTCCTTTAGAATTACTCACATATTATCATTTCATTCCTCCTCACTCTTTCCTCAGATTTAGATTCAAAGGGGCCACTGCATGTTGTTTCAACCTTTGCTTAAATCTATGCCTACATATTTTTGTAAAATTTCACAACATCAAGGGCAAAGATAAATTTATACATTGTTAACAGTAGAAAAACCAGACTACACACAAAAGAATAAATGAGAATGATTCATATAAACAACGTTGGATTTAGGAAGAAATGGGAAAATATTGTCTTCAAAGTTCTAGGGAAAAAAATAATGTTGACACCTAACGTTCAAGGATTAAAGTAAAGTAGGGGCTGGGCTCAGTGGCCAAGTCTGTAATCCCAGCACTTTGGGAGGCTGAGGTGAGTGGATTGCCTGAGCCCGTGGGTTCGAGACCAGCCTAGGCAACTTGGTGAGGCCTCGTCTCTACGATAAATAAAAAATTAGCTGAGCATGGCAGCACGCACCTGTAGTTCCAGCTACTTGGAAGACTGAGGCAAAAGGGTTGCCTGAGCCCAGCAGGTGGACGCTGTGGTGGCCGTGAGCAATGGCACTCCAGCCTGGGCGATGGAGTGAGACTCCAACTCTAAAACAAACAAATAAACAAACAAAGTAGGCATTTTCAGACATACAAGAACACAGAAGTTCTGCCATTGTTTGTTCTCTAAACAAAGTACTAAAATATGTATTCTAATAAAAAGAAAAATGGATACAAGAGGAAGTAGTGAGGTGCAAGAGAAAAAGTGAAGGACAGAACTTACTTTTTTTTTTTTTTTTTGGGTTGGAGTCTCACTCTGTCACCCAGACTGGGGTGCGGTGGCACGCTCCTGGCCACCGTAGCCTCGACCTGCTGGGCTCCGGCGATCCTTCTGCCTCAGCCTTAAGTAGCTGAAACTACAAGCACGCGCTACCATGCCCAGCTAATTTTTGATTTATTGTAGAGTTGAGGTCTTGCCAAGTTCCCTGGGCAGATCTCGAACCCTCAGGCTCAGGCAATCCACTTGCCTCGGCCAAAGTGCTGGGATTACAGGCTGAGCCACCAAGCCCACTCAGAACTTACTCTTAAGTCTAAATATTGAATGCACAAAAATTTAATGGTATAGTCTAGAACTAAAATTGGAGAGGAGACTGACATTCTAGTGGGGGCAGGTGTCACAGGCGGGAAAGCCAAAACATTACTGCTGATGTTCATGACTGTTCTGTGTTTTACAGTGGATGGAAAGGTTGATCTGAAAAATGTGCTGCTGAGAACAGAAGATTTTACAGGTGAGTTTCTATAACATGAAACCCTAAAGCTTTACAATAAATTATACTGTAAATGTTATTTCTCCAGTGGTCTATTGCTGATACTAATTTTGCCATTTAACCCAGTTATTGTAAAACATTTTTGCCTGATAAAATTCATTTGACCTTGGATAATTTAAGTTTTATTTATTTATTTTAAAGACGTGGGGTACAATTCGGGGTTAGGTATACAAATATTCATCATGCAGGTACCCTTATTGATGAGGTTGCCCTTCCCTCCCCGGGCAGTTTCCCTCAATTGCCAATCCCATCCCCCCTCCCCTGGCAGTTTTCCATTACTGTCAATAGTATTAGGATAATTGTTCAAGGCACGTTTATGAGTGAGAACATATGGTACTCTCTTCTTTGTTTCTGTGATAGATCACTGAGTATGATCAACCCTAACTCCATTAAAATTGCTGCAAAGTCCATGTTTGTCCTTCTTTACAGCTGCATAATATTCCATTGTGCATATGTACCACTTTTTAAAATTCAGTCCAGCTTCAGTGGGCAGCATGGTTGATTCCATGTTTTTGCTCTTGTGAACAGTGCTGCAATAAACATGCATGTGCAGGTATCTTTTTTGTAGAATGATTTAAGTTCCTCTGAGTATATTCCCAATAGGGGGGTTGCTGGGTCATATGGAAGGTCAATTTCTAGTTCTTTTAGAAATCGCCACACTGTCTTCCCAAGAGGTTGCACTAGTTTGTATGCCCACCAGCAGTGTAGAAGCGTTCCTTTTTCTCCGCATCCTTGTGCGCATGCTGTTTGTTTTATTAATGATGGCCATTCTTACTGGGATTAGGTGGGGTATCTCAGTGTGGTTTTGATTTGCATTTCTCTGATGATTAGTGAGGCTGAACACTTTTTCATGTGTCGGCGGCTTTTGAGAAGTGTCTATTCATGTCTTTTGCCCGCTTTTTAATGGGGTTGTTTGTTTTTTTCTTTTTGGTGCATTTGAGTTCCTTGTAGATCATGGATGTTAGATAATGTGTTTTTTAAAGATAAACCACAGGACTTAGTCTTGGTAATGAGTTCAATGTACTGAGGAGATATTTTTCACTTATATATAGGGTTTTTTTTTTGTCAAATGTAAATAACTCAACTTCAGGTAAGCACATTAATAGATAAGGTAGAGTTATGGAAAGCTCGAGATATATGTGGTTTGGTGAACAGTCAGTATAATGGCACCTGCCAGAATTCTGTTAGCAATTGATTATCTAGTTTGTTGACTGGAGTTCACTCTGCACGTTGTCTCCAGCATTGAGAGCCTTCATGATGTTAATGCCATAGGCACAAATTTGCTTTGACTTCTGCTGACACACTGCATTTGTATGTCTCATTTTACCTCTGCTTTTTAACCCCAAATTGAGAATGATGCCATATAAGCTATTCCAAGTATTTAAAAGTCATTATAGACCATGTAGGTTCATATGAATGTCTTTAAAATTATTATTTTTAAAAGTTATTAATTTATAAAATTTTCCCTATAAATACTCTGTGTTTTCAAAGCAGAAAAGGTTAATGCCAGTGATCTGAAAACTGTTCTTGGAGACATGGGGATAGAAGTCAATGATAAAGAATGTGTGGAACTGCTCAAATCACTGCCGATAGACAGTGAGCTGCCTGGCTGTTACTGTGACCCCCAAATTCATTTATGCTTCCACTTTTGAAATGTGCCTTTTAAAGTGGAGTATGTTCAGATGTTACCTGTACCCATCCTATAGCTCCTGTTTCCATATGAAGTCTCTCTATTACTCTGTGTCAACTCAGGTGCAGAATTCAGACCCCAAAGACTCCTCTTCCACAAAGCCATTGTTGAGGAGCACAGATGTCACTGATGATTTCGCTCCCTCACAGAGCTATGCCCAGAAAACTTTTCCCTCTGCTCCCAATTTCAGGGAGGATACCAAGTCTCTCTCCTCTCCCTATTATGAATGTTGTTTCTGCATTTAAACACAAAAGTTCAACATCTTCTCAAAGTAAGTTTAAGCCTAGATGTGACTATCCCTGCAAGTAATTCTTATACCAGGTACTAGGAAATTAAGTTTTTCTATACTGTTATACCAGCTTGGAAGTTATCAAAACCTTTGAGCATGAGCTTTGCTCTCAAGGACTAAGCCTGCAACTATCCATTGGTCACCGACATGTCAACCTCTAGGAGTAAGAGGAAGGAAAGGAAACAGAAGGTTATTGTGACAGAAATAAGAGATAAGAGGAATCAAAAATAAAACAAAAAAAGATGAGTTCCAGCTCTGTAGTATATAAACCAGCAGTTGCCTTGAGTGTCAAAGAGTAAGTAGATCTATCTAGGGCAACCTCTTTCAGGTCCCTTCCTGTTATGGAAGCTTTTCTGTCTTCTTAATAAACCCTACTTTCTCAAAAATAAAATAAAATAAATAACATCTAGCATTTATTAAGTCCTAATGATGTACAGATACCATCCTCATCACACACAACAATGACACATTATCCCCATTTTACAGTGGAGGAAGCAGAGACAGAAAGGGTAAGTAATTTGCTTAAGGACACAAAGCCAGTCAGTAGCAGAGCCCTCTATGCTAGACTACCACTTCATACCATAATGGGAGTGTTGCTGCTTAATTTCATCATGATTTAAGGTGAAAGTGGATCAATTTTGAAGGTCAGTTACACAAAGAAAAGTCTGACCCTTATGTTCTCTTTGTGAGTCATTCTCTGCCCTGAACTGTGTGGCTTTTCTTACAGGTGAAAAGAAAGTTTTTCTGAATAGATTGCTAGCAGGTTTTGAAGTCTTTCCAAGGTGGATAACAAATGTGATGAGAAAGTGTATGAGACTGAGATTCTCAATCTTTCTGTTTGCCTTTTTTCTCGTTATTAGGGCATGTCAACCTGGCAGATATCTCTGCCATCTCTTCTATGTGTTGGTTATATATTGATCTTACAGTTGTTTTTTTTTTTTTTTGAGTTGGAGTCTCACTCTGTTGCCCAGGTTGAACTGCAGTGGCATGCTCATGGCCACTCCAGTGTCAACCTGCTGAGCTCCAGCGATCCTTCCGCCTCAGTCTTCCAAGTAGCCACATCTACAGGCGTGTGCTACCATGTCCAGTTAATTTTTTGATTTATTGTAGAGATGAGGTCTCGCCAAGTTGCCTGGGCTGGTCTCAAACCCACGGGCTCAGGCAATCCACTCGCCTTGGCGTCCCAAAGTGCTGGGATTACAGGCTGAGCCACAGAGACTGGCCAGTCTTACAGTTCTTTATGTATGTGTGCTGTGTAAGCGTGATCCCAGGATCAGATGCAAAGGAGTCAGTCCTAGTATCTCCACATTTGTCTTTCTGTGTAATCTTAGATCTAATGAAAATTTTGGCCTTCACAGTGCTGAAGAAAATTTTTTCAATATAAAAGATGTCACATGCCCATAAAATAAAATATCTAGATTAGCCGGGCTCGGTGGCTCAGCCTGTAATCCCGTGCCTTTGGGAGGCTGAGGTGAGAGGAATGCCTGAGCCTGCGGGTTCGAGACCCGCCTGGGCAGCGAGACCTCATCTCTACAATAAATCAAAAAATCATCCTCCATCCCCTCGTCTCTACAATAAATCCAAAAATTAGCTGGGTATGGTAGCACACACCTGTAGTTGCAGCTACTTGAAAGGCTGAGGTGGAAGGATTGCTGGAGCTCAGCAGGTCGACGCTTGGGGTGGCCATGAGTGCGCCACTGCACTCCAGCCTGGGCGACAGAGTGAGATTCCAACCCAAAAAAAAAAAAATTTAAGAAACGGAACCAATGTAAATATACATATGTAGGCAATTAGATGAATAAATTATGGCATATTTGAATAACAGAATGCTTATATATAAGCATATAGTAATGAAAAGGAATAAACCAAGACAATAAACTACAAATCTGAAATGACATAATTATCTTAAAAAGCAAGTTACAGAAAACTATTTATGATAGCAGTTTTATACAGTCAAACTAAGCAAACTGAAAGACTTACATAGTTATCACATAGGTGACAAAACTATTCTTTTTTCTTTTCGTTTTTTGTGGGGTTTTTTGTTTGTTTGTTTTGAGTTGGAGTCTCACTCTGTTGCCCAGACTAGAGGGCAGTGGCCACTCCCGGCCACCGCAGCCTCGACCTGTTGGGCTCCGGCATTCCTTCCGCCTCAGCCTTCCATGTAGCTGGAACTACAGGAATGCGCTACCACACCCGGCTAATTTTTTGATTTATTGGAGAGAGGAGGTTTCACCAAGTTGCCCAGGCGAGTCTCAAACCCGCAGGCTCAGGCAATCCACTCACCTCAGCCTCCCAAGGCGCGGGATTACAGGCTGAGCCACTGAGCCGGCTTATTTTTTTTTTAAAGAAGAATAAGCAATATGAAACCCAGGGCAGAGTCATCTCAAGGAGTGAAGAGGCAGGGCTTGGGGCAGGGGAGTAACTGTGAGTTGATTCGATGATTTTGGAGATATTTGTTATTCTGCTGATTATTGGATTCATGGATACTAGTGCTTCGTTCATAAATATACGTATTAAATGAAAAGATGGAAAAACATCATTAAAGAATTAGAATTTTAATCTTTACCCCAGCTTTTAACTTGTCTCACTCTGTTGCCCAGACTGGAGTGCAGTGGCCGTTCCCGGCCACCGCAGCCTCGACCTGCTGGGCTCCGGTGATCCTTCTGCCTCAGGCTTCCAAGTAGCCGGAATTACAGGCATGCACTACCACGCCCGGCTGATTTTTTGATTTATTGTAGAGATGAGGTCTCGCTGCCCAGGTGGGTCTCAATCCCGCAGGCTCAGGCAATCCACTCACCTCAGTCTCCCAAAGGTGTGGGATTACAGGCTGAGCCACTGAGCCTGGCAACTACATTAATTCTTATGTATCATATGTAGATACAAAAATTATTATGTTTCACACATGGATACATAAATACTTTGTGTAGAGTTTTTATTTATAATTAACTGCAAATGAGGACTGTTTCTGCATCTTGTTTTTCAGTTGCTCTAATATATGTTTTCTCCTTGCCTTCCTGCAATAGCTAAGACCTCTACTACACTACTGAGTACAATGTTCATGGACATTCTTGTCTTTTTTCTGATTTTATTTTATTTTGTAAGTTTTCAGAGAAAATTTATTTAGAAAGTAAATTAGAGAGGGTGAGGGGAGGGGAGAGATTCACCTCCCCAAGGTAGGGGAGGGGTCCAAAGCTAAGAAAACATGGTCTCGCTAGTGCTTAACAAAACAATGACTCTCCTGATTTTAAAGGAAACATTTTAACATTTCTTCTTTGAGGATGTTGTGAAGTTTCTGGGTAATACCCTTTATCAGACTAAGGAACTCTCACTCTTTTGGCTAGGCTATGAGGGCAATGCTTTTGTCTTTTTGTTGTTGTTGTTGTTGTTTTTCATTACTATAACCCTCAATATCTGGAGTAATGCCTAGACTATTGTACTTGATCAATATTATTTGTTGAATTAATTTGTTTATTGAGTTATGGTTTTTCTTCTGTAATCTTTGATGTAGAAAATGGAATGCATAGTTTTTTTTTTTCCATTTAAATCAATCTTGCGTTACTGGGATATACTGAATTTAGTCATAATATATTACCATTTTTGTACATTGCTGAATTAGGCTTACTGATGTTTTGTTTCAGATTTTAAAATCTATTTTCATGAATGAAATTATTTGATAATTTTCTTTCTTGTGCTATCTTGCCTGGTTTTGATATCAAGGGTACATTGGCCATATATAATTAGTTGAGGAAATATCCCCTCTTTCTCTGGTTTCTGAAAGAGTTTGTGTAAAATTGGAATTGATTGGGCATGATGGCTCACACCTGTGATCTAACAGTTTGAGAGGATCAGATAAGAGGATCACTTGAGGCCATGAGTTTGAGGCCAACATAGCAACATAGCAAGACCTCTATCTCTAAAACAAACAAATGAAACCTTTACAAAAATTAACTGAACATCGTGGTGCACTCCTGTAGTTCCAGCTACTCGGGTAGCTGGCTGAGGCAGGAGGATCACTTGAGCTCAGGAGTTTGAGGATACAGTGAGCTATGATCACCATCTGGGTCTTGTGTTTTTAGGTAGATAGAGTGTTAACAATTAATTTAAGTTTCTTAATGATAATAGAATTCTCTAGGGGTTTGTAGTGTTTGTTTTTCTTGAGTCAGTTTCAGTAAGTTATATCGTCTATATGTTTGTCATTTTGGTGTAAGTTTTCAAATTTATTCATAAATTGCAGTATTCTCTTATTTTAATTTCTGCTAGATATGACTTAAGACCCGCTTATGTCACTGTTCCCACCACACTGTTGGTACAGCTACTATGAGAAACAGTATGGAGTTTCCTCAAAAATGTAAAAGTATAATTATCAGATGATTCAGCAATCCCATTTCTGGGTATATATCCAAAAGAAATATACAGTTTCTCTCTTTTCGTTCATAAAAATAGTTATTTCTACTTCTCTCTTTTCTTTGGCTTATTCAGCCAGGCCAAATGTTCATCTGTGTTATTACTCTTTTTTAAAAAAACTGCTTTTGACTTTCTTAATTCTCTCTATTGTTTCACTACTGTACATTCATTTTCACATGTAGTGAAACAATAGAGAGAATTATTTCCATTTTCTACTACTTTTGGATTTGTTCTACTGCCTTTTTTTCTAATTTCTTAAGTTGGATGGTTGGCTGATTAATTTATAGTTTTTCTTCCTTTTTGATGTAATTATTTAAGCCTCTTAAGTTTTTCTCCAAGTAATCATTTCTTTTCATTGACAAATGATAATTGTATGGTTATAGGGTACAATGTGACTTTTTAATATATTCTATATTGTGGAATTATTAAGTCAAACTAATTAATCTATTCATTCCCTCACCTACTTGCCACTTTTTTATGGTGAGAATATTTATAATCCACCCTTAGCAACTTTGAAACATTTTTATTACCTGTGCTCACCATGCAGTACATTAGATCATGAAAACATACGCTTCCTGTCTAACTGAAGCTTGTACCTTTTGACCAACATAGCCCCAACCACCACTCTATGAGTTCAATTATTTTAAATTTCATATATAAATTAACCATGCGGTATTTATTTTTCTGTGCCTGGCTTATTTCATTTAACATAATGCCCTTCAGTAGGGAATCTGCCTGGGGAAGGGGGGAGCACAGTTCAACAAGTGTACCTGCATAATAAACATTTGTATGCCTAACCCTGAATTGTACCCCACATCTTTAAAATAAAAAAAAAATTTGAAGGAAAAAAAAAACTCAAACACATAATGCCCTTGGGGCAGAGCACAGTGGCTCACACTTGTAATCCCTATACTTTGGGAGGCTGAGGCGAGAAGACTGCCTGAGCCCAGAAGTTTGAGACCAGCCTGGGCAACACGGTGAGATCTTGTCTTTACAATAAATTTTTCAAAATTAGCCAGATCTGGTGCTGTCCCAGCACCTGTAGCTCCAGCTACTTGGGAGGCTGAGGTGGAAGGCTTGCCTGAACCAAGCTGGCTAAGACTGTGGTAGCCACGATTGTGCCACTGCACTCCAGCCTGGGCAGCAGAGTGAGACTCCAACTCAAAGACAAACAAACAAACACACATAATGGCCTTCATCTTTCGGGCTTATCCATGTTGTCACAAATGACAGAGTTCCGTCTTTTCTTAAAGGCCACCCAGCAGTTCACTGTGCATCTGTATGCCTCATTGTCTTTATCCATTCATCCGCTGAAGCACACTTTAGTCGATTCGGTACCTTGGCTGACTGTGAATAACGCTGTGATGAACATAGAGAGAAGACATTTCTTCAACACATTGACTGCATTTCCTTTGGATATATACCCAGAGGTGGGGTTTCTGAATCACACGGCAATTCTGTTTTTAATTTTGAGGAACCTCCATACTGTTTTCCATGGTGGCTGCACAAATGTATGTTCCCGCCAACAGTGTGCAAGTGTCCCCTATTATTCATATTATCATCAACACTTGTGGTCTTTTGTATTTTGATAATAACCATTTTAACAGGTATAAGGTGATATCTCACTGTGGGTTTAATTGTATTTTCTAATTATTAAAGATGTTGAGTATTTTTTCATGTATCCATTTGCCATTCATGTGTCTTCTTTTGAATATCCATTTGGGTCCTCTGCCCATGTTTAAACTGGGTCATTTGGTTTTTTGCTACTGAGTTGTTTGAGTTCCTTATATATTTTAGATATTAGCTCCTTACCAGATGCATGGTTTGCAAATATTTTCTCCCAGTCTGTGAGTTGTCTCTTCACTCTGATGTTTCCTTTGCTGTGCAGAAGTTTTTTAGTTTGATGCAATCCCATTTGTCTATTTTGCTTTTTTTGCCTGTACTTTTGAGCTCTTATCTAAGAAATCATTGCTCAGACCTAAGTCATGAAGACTTCCCCTTATGTTCCCCCTTTTAGTAGTTTTACCATTTTAGGACTTATTTTAAGTCTCTAGTCCATTTTGAGTTGATTATTTGTACGTGCATGACATAAGGTCCAATTTCTTTGTTCTGCATGTAGATACCCAGTTTTCCCAGCATCACTTATTGAAGAAACTGTATGTTCTTGGTACCTTTGTTGAAAGGCAGCATGAGTTTATTTCTGAGACATTATTTCTATCTAGTTTCATTGGTCAATATGTTTTTTATGCCAGTACAATGCTGTATTAATTTCTATGGCTTCAAAACGTATTGTGAATCAGAAAGTGTGACACCTCCAGCTTTGTTCCTTGTGCTCAAGATTGCTTTGGCTATGTGGGGTCTTTTGGAGTCCCATATCGTTTTTAGGATTGCTTTTCTATGTGGAAAATGACATTGGAATTTTGATAAGGATTGCACTAAATATATAGATCACTTTGGTTAGTATGAATATTTTAACAATCTTAATTCTTCCAGTTCATGAACAAGAAATGTCTTTGTGTCTCCTTTATTTTATTTTATTTTAATTAATTAATTAATTAATTAATTAATTAATTAATTTGAGTTGGATTCTCACTCTGTCACCCAGACTGGAGTGCAGTGGCACACTCCCGGTCACCGCAGCCTCGACCTGCTGGGCTCCGGTGATCCTTCCGCCTCAGGTTTCCAAGTAGCCGGAACTACAGGTGCATGCTACCACGCCCAGCTAATTTTGGGTTTATTGTAGAGATGAGGTCTCGCCAAGTTGCCCAGGCGGGTCTGGGACCCGCGGGCTCAGACAATCCACTCACCTCGGCCTCCCAAAGCACTGGATTACAGGCTGAGCCACCGAGTCCGACCTGTGTCTCCTTTAGTTTATTCCATCAGTGTTTTACAGTTTTTAATTTACAGACCTTTCAGCTCTATGGTTAAATTTACTCCTAATTTTGTATTTTTTAATGTTATTGTACATGGGATGCTTTTCTTCATTTCTTTCTCATATAATTCATTGATCAAGTATAGAAACACTACTAATTTTTGTTGACTTTGTATCCTGAAAACTTTACTGAATGTGTTGGTCAGTTTAATGGTTTTTTGGTAGAGACTTTTGGGTTTTCTCTATATAAGATCATGTCATCTTCAAACAGGGATGACTTAACTGCTTCTTTTCTGATTGGGATGCCTTTTATTTCTTCCTTTTGCCTAATTGTTCTGGTTAGGCCTTCCAGTCTATGTTGAATAGAAGCATTCACGTGAAGGGACATCCTTGTCTTGTTCTGGATATAAAAGGAAAAGCCTTCAACTTTTCACTGTTGAGAATGATGTTATCTATGGGCTTGTCATATATGACCTTTACTGTGTGGAGGTACACTCTTTCTGTGCATAAATTGTTGAGAATTTTTATCATGAAAGGACATTGAATTTTGTCAGTGCTTTTTCTCCATTTATTGAGATGATTATGTGATTTTTGTCCTTTATTTTAATTATATGGTGTATCATACTTATTATTGATTTGCATATGTTGAACCATCCTTTGCTTCCTAGGGATAAATTCCAGTTGATCATGGTGAATGGTCCTTTTAATGTGCTGTTGAATTTGGTTTGCTAGTTTGCTAGTATTTCTTTGAGGATTTTGCTGTCTGTGCTCATCAGAGACATTGACCTGTAGTTTTTCTTGTAGTGTCACTATCTGGCTTTGGTATCAGGGTATTTCTGGCATTATAAAATGAATTTGGAAGTATTTCCTTCTCTTCTGTTGTTTGGAAGAGTTTGAGAAGGATTGCTAGTTGTTCTTTTTTAAATGTTTGGTAGAATTTAGTAGTGAAGACACCAGATCCTGGACTTTTCTTTGATGAGAGTTTTTTGTTGTTGTTGTTGTTGTTACTGACTCAATCTCCTTGCTCTTTATTAGTCTGTCAGATTTTTTGTTTCTTCTTCATTATTCCATCTTAGTAGGTTATATATTTTTAGGAATTTATTTATTTTATCTAGGTTGTCCGATTTGTCAGCAAATAATTATTCACAGTAGTCTCCTGTGATCCTTTGTATTTCTGTAGTATCAGTTGTAATGTTGTCTCTTTCCCTTCTGATTGTATTTGTATCTTCTCTCTTTTTTCTTAGTCTAGCTAAAGGTTTGTTGCTTTTATTTTTTTAAAAAAACAGCTTCTAGTTTTGTTTGCTTTTCTGGTCTCTTATTTATTTCTGCTCTGATCTTTGCTATTTCCTTCTTTCCTTTTGCTAAGTTTGGGCTTAGTTTTCTCTTCAGCTCTAATTTGTTATTCATTTACTGATTCTTAACAGTTACACATATCTTACCTCTAAATATTTTATTTTTGATAACTCAAATGAAAAGCACAGTAAGATACCACTACACCCCCAGCACAATGGTAAAAATTAAAAAGGCTGACAACACCAAGCATTAGTAAGAATGTGGAATAACAGAATTCTCGTACACTACTAATAGGAATGTAAATTGGCACAACCACTTTGGAAAAAGGTTTGACATTATCTGCTAAAGTTGAACAAATGCACACCACAGAACTGTGTTAACATTCTACAATTCCAACACCACAGTGTTGGCAGGTTTAGTTTCTTCTGAGGCCACTATCTTTCACTTACAAATGGCCACCTTCTCATTGTATGCTCACATGGTCATTTCTCTGTGTTGTCTGTGTCTTCATCTTCTCTTCTTATAAGATCAGTCATATTGGGTTAAGGTTCTCTTGCCCAGCCTCATTGTGTCTTAATTACATTTTCTAAAGGCCCTAACTCCAAATACAATTATACTATGAGGTATTAAGAGTTAAAACATCACCATATAAATTTGAGAGTGGCGAGGGGACATGCTTCAGCCCATGATACCATTAAAATTGAACACTACTCAGTCATAAAAAGGAATGAAATACTGATACAGGCTACAATATGGACCAACCTCAAAAAGTAGGCAAATCCAAGTTATGGTCTGAGAGGAAGAGACAATGGGGATGACCATTTCATAAGTCTGGTGTTTCCTTTTGGGGTGATTAAAAATATTTTAAACTAAATAGAAGTGATTACTGAAAATGTAGTAAGTGCTATGAAATTGCATGTTTTTAAATGGTTGATTTTATATTATGTGAATTTTACCTCCATTTAAAAAAAATCAGTATGCAGAGTTGGGAAGATGCAGCAACAACAATCCTCCCTGTTAGGGAAAAATATTTATCAATGACATTATTTGAAACAGCCACATATGGTGATAGCCAAAAGAAGGACTAGTTTTAATGAGTTTTACTGTTTTGTTTTTTTTTAACATTCTCTGCAAATAAAATACCCCCTCATGGTCCACACCCAGAGTGGACCACTCCTACAGCCACCATCCTTCCAGTAAATCACTGAAAATGACACAAAATATAATATCACTTCAACCGAGTATCATATGTTCTCACTTATAAGCAGACCTTGAAAAATGATCGTAATACCATAAGAAAGGAATTGGCAGCAGTGGGAAACTGCCAGGGGGTGGGTGAGGGCACACCTCATCAACAAGGGTACCTGCATAGTGAACATTTGTATACCTAAACCTGAATTGCACCCCATATGTTTAAAATAAAACATTTTAAAGATAAATAAAAAGAAAACCAATTCTAAAAATAAACCATCAGACAATTTAATATTAAAAATTATATATATAGACGGGCTCAGTGGCTCAGCCTGTCATCCCGTGCTTTGGGAGGCTGAGGTGAGTGGATTGCCTGAGCCCGCGGGTTCGAGACCCGCCTGGGCAACTTGGTGAGACCTCATCTCTACAATAAATCAAAAAATCAGCTGGGCATGGTAGCGCATGTCTGTAATTCCAGCTACTTGGAAGGCTGAGGTGGAAGGATCACCGGAGCCCAGCAGGTTGAGGCTGCAGTGGCCAGGAGCGGCCACTGCACTCCAGTCTGGGCGACAGAGTGAGACTCCAACTCAAAAAAAAAAAATTATATATATATATATAAAATAAAAATTATTATATATATATAATACCACTTCCATAGGCTTGGAAAAAGGGCAAAACTGAACTATAATGATTAAGCATAGCAACTTGGGTGATAAATGTGTAACAAAAAGCAAGCAATGATTGTCCAAAAATTCGGGATGGGGTTATCTCTAGGGAAAGGTCATAGATATGGATGAGAAGGAGCATGAGAAGGACCTCCAGAGTGCTACCAACATTCTATTTCTTCACCTGGATGGTGGCTACAAAGGCGCTGCTACAAGGTCTTGTGTATGATTGTTCAACATCTGTCTTTGGATTATCTAAATTAATTTTTTTTTCATCTCTTAATAGCAAGTCCGGTAGCCTCTAAAATATTTGCCAATCATAGTAACTTCAGATCTTCACCACTAAAAAAAAGTCAAAAATGTTAATCAGGGATAAGCAAACTACTGACCATCAGCCAAATCAAGCCCTTTCCCTGTTGTTGCAAGTAAAGTTTTATTGGAACACAGTCACATTTTTTATTTCTATATTATTAATGGCTGTTTTTGTGCTTCAACAGCAGAGTTGTATAGCCGCAACAGAGACTATACAGCCTGCAGACTCTAAAATATTTACTATCTGGCCCTTTACAGAAAAAGTACACTGATCTCTGACCTAAGTCACCACAATAATTATTGAAGTAAAGATTAGGATAATGGCCAAATAATTTAATAATGTTGGGAAAATCGGAGAGCCAACCTTTATAACACTCACGTTTTCTAGACAAGAAGCTGTCACCAATTTATAGAGAACAGTGCTTTTTTATCCCCATTCGTATAAAAGTGCTTCTTTCTCCAGGGTCAAGGGAGCAAGTTCTAATTCCCAGCCTGCTCTTACTCCACTGGGTAGGTCTGACTGTTTTTTAAGCCTTTGCTTTTCATCTAGATGTTGGGGATGGTGATTGATAAACATGAACAATTTCCTTTCATATTTTTGAAGACAGATAGTTTGAATACTTAGTATAGTCAACTATACTTGTCATTTCTGTTTTTTGAAAGAGAAAAATTTAATGTCAAAGATCTGAAAAATGTCCTGGAAGGCATTGGGATAGAATTCACACCTAAAGAATACTTAGAACTGGTGAAAACTCTGCAAGTTGATGGTGAGCATTTCCACTACTAGTAGAGCATTTGAGGAAAGTTAGCCTTGTATCTTTAAGACAATTTTTAAAAAACAAACCAAAACAAAACTATACCTTTTAGGCCGGACCTGGTGGCTCATGCCTATAATCCCAGCACTTTGGGGGGCCCAGTCAAGAGGATCATTTGAATGCAGGAGTTTGAGACCAGCCTGAGCAATGTAGTGAAATGTCATCGCTACCAAAAAAAAAAAAATCAAAAAATTAGCCAGGCGTGGTATCACATACCTCTTGTAGTCCCAGTTACCTTGGAGGCTGAGGTTGAAGGATCACCTGAGCCCAGGAGGATGAGGATGCAGTCAGCCATGATTGCCAATCACGCCATTGCACTCCAGCCCAGGGAACAGTGAGATCCTGACTCAAAAAATAAAAATAAAAAATATATCTATTAAGTATCATAGCTTAAAATAAGAAGAATGGCTAGAATTTCAGCATGACTTTGTTCTTCCTTGGAAAGGGTAATTTAGTTCTTTCTTTCAACTCAAATTTCTACTATTATTTTTGATTGTACCCTGACAGCTAGAAGTTAAACTGAGAGATACAAGAAAAAAGTGAAGGTGGAATGAATAGAAGAGTAGAAGAAAGAAGAAAAAGTCATAGAAGAGAAGCAAAAGACGAGTTCACATTCCTTTGTGGTATTTGCCACTAGTTATTAAATGGTTACATAATTACTTGCACTTAGATATAACACTCTGAGAATTTTCTTCATTCTGTGGTTTCAAGCTCATAGGACAGCAAAAATCAAAATTATTTCTAAGGCAAATCATTTTAAAATATGTGTACAACATGATACTTTTGTTGTGTTTTCCTTAGTTTCTGTCTCAATTTATCTGTGCTGTACACTGTGTCTTTTCTTACAGATGAGGGAAATATATATGAAAGTAGATTGCTGGATAATGTGAAATCTTTCAAAGGTAAGAAGCATGATGAGAAGAAATATGAATAAGATTCCCCTGTCTCAAGTGTGTGTTGTCTAGTTATGCTCTTGTGGATCTTACCATTTCTCGTATTAACGAATTCTATATTTATTCTGCTGTTTTCAAATATAGCTGCATTTTCCAAATAGCTTTTCATTTTTGACTTTTGCCTAATTTAGTTGAAAAACAGATTTAAATCTGGCTCTACATAGAAAATGTGAAACAAAGAATTGGCAGTTGTTCAGGGCATTTCAGGAAATAACTAAACTGAGCATTCAGCCCCTACCTACCAGAAAGAAGTTTTTCATTTGTCTCCACCATTGTGATTCATTGGAGAATAAATTTGTACTTCGTAGGATTTTCTTCAAGACTGAGCAAGAAGTTACAGTTCTGATTCCATTTTGTCCACTGCATATACTTGAATATTTGGGGTCATTAATATTTTCTGCTGATAGCCATAGTACATGGGGATTAATTGAAAATTCTTGTTCAGAGAGGTCATTACATTTCCCTTGTATTTCTGATTCTTTCCTTAAGTTGGAAAGTTGATGTCAGTAACCTAGAAAACATTTTGGAAAACTCCCATATCAAGCTCCCAGATAAGAAACTTAAAGATTTGTTACAAAACCTACTAGTTAATGGTGAGCATCATAGATAGTATTAGACATTTGGGGAAAATCTGATATCCAGGTTTATGCATGAGAATTCCTGGAGCTAAATCTGTTTGGGTGCTAATATGACTTTTTACATTTTAGAAAAGAATTTGGTCGTAACATAGGAGCACACCTTAACTTAGTATATTTTCATTACTTGCAGGGTGTGTGGCTAGAGTGACTTATAGGTATTAAGTCTTTCCTTGAGAGAAACCCAGGGAGGGAACATATTACGCACAGAGAAGAGGATACTAATTTCAGGTGACATCATTTCTGTCCCTTTTAAAGGCTGTGTCGTCCAGCATCCTTGACACCATTGTGAGATGCCAACTTCCTGCCCCCTCGGCATGTGTCTTGGCACTGGTTCATGCCATTGCTTCCCAGTCTTGTCTCTTCTCTGCCTTAGGACTCTTAGACAACAATATTTTACCTCCTCTTTAAAACCTTCCAAGCGGTGCACGGTAGCTCATGCCTGTCATTCCAGCACTTTGGGAGGTGGAGGCGAGAGGAGTTTGAGACCAGCCTGGGCAACTTGGTGAGACCTTGTCTCTACAGTAAATCAAAAAATGAGCCTGGCGTGGTGGTGCACACCTGTGGTTCCAGCTACTTGGAAGGCTGAGGTGGAAAGATTGCCTGACCCCAGCAGTTCGAGGCATGGTGACCAGGGGTATGTCACTGCATTCCAAACTGGGTGATAAAGTGAGACTCCAACTCAAAAAAATTTAAGAAAAACAGGCTTCCAGGTCTCTACTCTTATTCCCAAGAAATGTATCCCTCAACTTCATCAAAAATACTAGTACCTGGATTTCTCTATTTTCTTGCATAGCATAAACTGTTTTCTAACTTCTTTCACTGTCCAACTCCTCTCCCTGTCATCCCTGCTGTAGAAAGCTGCCAGCATTTGACCAACCCAGTCATTCAGATCTTCGACTGCTGAGCCTAGCGAAAGAAAATAACATAAAAGAGCATGTTGCTCCTCTCCAAGTTCATGTCCTCCCGAATTGCAGACTGGAGTGCAGTGGCACACTCCTGGCCACTGCAGCCTTGACCTACTGGGCTCCGGTGATCCTTCCGCCTCAGCCTTCCAAGTAGCCAAAACTACAGGTATATGCTACCATGCCCGGTTAATTTTTTATTTTATTTTATTTTATTTATTTTTTAATTTTTGAGTTGGAGTCTCACTCTGTTGCCCAGACTGGAGTGCAGTGGCTGGTCCCGGCCATTGCAGCCTCGACCTGCTGGGCTCTGGTGATCCTTCTGCCTCAGCCTTCCGAGTAGCCGGAATTACAGGCATGCGCTACCACACCCGGCTGATTTTTGATTTATTGTAGAGATGAGGTCTCGCCAAGTTGCCCAGGTGGAATTTTTATTTTATTTTAGAGATGAGGTCTTACCAAGTTGCCCAGGCGGAATTTTTTATTTTATTGTAGAGATGAGGTCTTGCCAAGTTGCCCAGGTGGGTCTTGAACCCACGGGCTCAGCTCACCTCAGCCTCCCAAAGCGCTGGGATTACAGGCTGAGCCACCAAGCCCGGCCAAATTTAATTTTAAAGTAACCATAGAACTGCATCAACAGAGGTTGATTTGTGATGTGGAGAAGGAAATACCTATCCTTTGAAGTATTAGCCTCAAAAATTCTGGACCAAGAGGGATAAAATGCAGTTCATTTTTTGTATTCATATTTGCAGAGAATATACTCACAGTTTCCAGGGGTATGCTCTCCATGCATTTTTTTCAACGGAGGAAATAGCATCTCCTCGGAAATTTCTGTGAAGAAACAGAGTTCATATCCTTTAAGAAGTAGGAAAAGAATGATGGAACAGAACAAGTAAAAAAATCATGGCCACCTTGTGGGGGAATATGAAAATGCTGAAAATAATGCCTGTTTTCTGATTTCCAGTTTCAGCTGCCCAGTCGGCACCATTAATTAAGACCTAAGGCGAGGCCACCTGCACCATGAGGCACCCCCGTCCCCACTCCTGAACCATCACTAAACCCTGTCTGGGCTTCTTCTGTGGTGCTTCCCACTCCCATCACAACCCATCTGGCTTGGCCCCTTCTCTCTCACTCCTAGACTTTTCAAGAGCTTTCTATTTGGTCTCCCTGGATTAAACTTTCCCCTCAGATCACTCCACACATGGATTATTAATAGCCGGGTGTGGTAGTACGCGCCTGTAGTTCCAGCTACTTGGAAGGCTGAGGCGGAAGATCGCTGGAGCCCAGCAGGTCGAAGTTGCGGTGGCCAGGAGCGGCCACTGCACTCCAGTCTCGGCGACAGAGTGAGACTCCAACTCAAAAAAAAAAAAAAGAAAAGGACACACACTTGCCTTTGACAAGAAGTTTTAGATACATTGACAACAATGATTAAGCAAACCAGTCCATGTGCCAAGCGTGGAGGGCTGCAGGTGTCTGGTCACAAGTTTTGATGACTGCTCTCAACCATTAAGGTCACAAGAACCTTCTAAATAATGGAACTTCCTGCATGAACAGATGTGGACTTCTCTCTCTCTCTCTCTCTCTCTCTTTTAGAACATCCTGTCTGTGTTTGCTTCTATGATTTGCTGCACTGGTCATTCCATATTCCAGCCCACAGGGAGGTCGGATCTGATGTGCCTGGTCAGTGGGATAAGGCCATGCACGGGTAGGAGATGTCTGAATGCTTGCTTGTTCCTCATCATCTAAGTGGGACTTGCCAAAGAAAACCGCCCAGCTGCTTCTAGATGGTGTCTGCCTCGTGCTCACAGGTCACCTCATCAGGGTGGCATGCCTAGCCCCTCCCGACACCCCTCTCGTCTCCACCTCCACGATACTTGCCACCTGACACATTACACATTACTTCCCCTCCTCTCATGAGTGTACAAACTCCATGAACACAGGATTTTTTTCATCTGTCTTGTTCACTCCTGAATAAACAGCACCTAACACCATGCCTGGAACTCAGTGGAGACTCAATTCATATATCCTGAGTGAGCAAATGAATGCAAGACATTCTAAAAAGGAGACAGTGGGCTGGGTATGGGTACTCATGCCTGTGATCCCAGCACTTTGAGAGGCCAAAGCAGGAGGATCACTTGAGCCCAGGAGTTCCAGACCTGCCTAGGCAACATAGAGAGACCTCATCTCTACAAAATAA
>NW_007086458.1:0-384 GCF_000164805.1 Carlito syrichta
CATTCTTTCTTTCTTTCTTCCTTCCTTCCTTCCTTCCTTCCTTCCTTCCTTCCTTTCTTTCTTTCTTTCTTTCATTCATTCTTTCTTTCTTTCTCTCTCCTTCCTTCCTTCCTTCCTTTCTTTCTTTCTTTCTTTCTTTCTTTCTTTCTTTCTTTCTTTCTTTCTTTCTTTCTTTCTTTCTTTCTTTCTTTCCTTCTTTCTTTTCTTTCCTCACTAGGTTGTCCTGGCTACTCTCTAACCACTCAACTCCTGTCATCCTCTCAGACTGGGCCCCCCAGGTTACTGAGATCACAGGCTTTCCATTTGATTGATACCAAGGTCTCCTGCCTGATTTGAACTCTGGGCTGGAGGCGATCCTCCCACCAAGGCCGGCCCTAACCCAAG
>NW_007086459.1:0-738 GCF_000164805.1 Carlito syrichta
GGGTGAGGACGCCAGAGTGAGACCCTGATCCTGGCCTGTGGTAGGGGTGATGGTGGTGATTGGTATAATTATTCTTAGTTGAAGTCCCACTCTTTTGCCAAGGCTGGAGCACAGGGGTCCGCTCTTGGACACAGTGCCCTCCAGCGGCTGGGCTCCAGCAATCCTCCTGCCATGGTCTCCTGAGTGGCCGGAACGACAGGAGTGGGCCTCCATGCCTGGCTCAATTTTTTGGTTCTTGTAGAGATGAGGACTCGCCAATGTTGCCTGGCTCACAGCGAACACAGAATCTCTGGCCATCCTCTCTCCTCGGCCCCCAAGAGCACCAGGATGACAGGCGTGAGAACCATGCCCAGCCTCCACAACCCTCTCAGTGTCCCACTGTGAAGCTCTCTCCCTTATGATAACCCAGGACCCTGGAGAATGTGGCCGAAGTCACCCACTGAACACTCCTCAGTGAGAGTGCCTGGAGCAGGGACATGTCTATTCCGGGGCCCCCACCCTTCCACCCACCTCATTTACCAGGGTGGAACCACTCACTCCTCCCAGGGGCCATCTCGGGAAAAGGGACGGCATGATTCTCTAGCCTTCAGGGGGCAGGAACAGCCAGATGATGAACGCCTCTCTCCTTGGCACTCAGGGAGGCTGAGACGCAAAAATGGCCACAGCCTGCAACTTGAGACCAGGATGGACACCATAACAAGCTCCCAGCACGACTCCAAGCAAAACTCAGTAACCTTT
>NW_007086460.1:0-956 GCF_000164805.1 Carlito syrichta
CTGGGTGTGGTAGTGCGTGCCCGTAGTTCAACTACTTGGAAAGCTGAGGTGCAAGTCTCACCAGAGCCCAGCAGGTCAAGGCTGTGGTGGCGGGGAGCAGCCACTGCACTCCAGTCTGGGTGACAGAGTGAGACTCCAACTCAAAATAATAATAATAATAATAACAGCACAATATCTGTCAAATGCACTCAGTTCACTCACTGGGATTGCATTTTTCATAGATGCTAAATAAGGTTCTAAAATCAGTCATCATATAAAAAGAAAATCACGTAGAGTCAATTTTGTGCATGAATAGAAATTAAATTTCCTGTAGAATATCATCTTCATAATTTTGTATGTACCATATTGTCTCTGAATAATTCTAACAGAAAATTTTTTCTTCAAGATAATAGCAGAGACACTTTCTTCAGATAATTCCAGATAAGCTAGTTGTATGTCTTATAGGTCATGTGATATTAAATTATTTTTGTCTGGTATAGAATTTAATTCATATCAATTAAATACTTATATAATGTAACTCTCTCTGTGGTTGTCAAGGAAGCATCTTTCCTTGCTCCTTCCTAGCTTCTTGTGGCTCCCAGCAACCTTTGAGTTTCTTATGTTTACAGCTGCTCCAGTCTCTGACTCCAACTCCACAAGGCCTATTTCTCTGTTTCTGTCCTCTACTTTTCTTATAGACACTAGTTATTGGCATTGGGACCCAATGTAATCCAGTATGATCTATTCTTGATCCTTGGCTAATGACAACTGCAAAGACCTTGTTTCAAAATACAGTGACATTAACAACTTCTAGATGTGCATGAATATTGGGGAATACTATTCAATCTACCATAGATGATAAACTATATTATCGCAATTTTATGCAGAAGATCTTAACAAAATTGCTTTACAAGGCTTATATCCAAATTAGCTTTGTAGACTGTAAACTGATATTTGGTTTTCTGGAGAATTCCAAC
>NW_007086461.1:0-624 GCF_000164805.1 Carlito syrichta
CTCACCTCAGCCTCCCAAAGGCAAGGGATTACAGGCTAAGCCACCGAGCCCTGCTTCTGCTCTTATTGATGGTGTGCTTCGTTGTACCCCTCCCTGTGTCATGTCTGACCCGGATTACAGCAGCTTGGCTGTGCATCTCTAGAGACACTTTGGGATTTCTTGTAAACAGACTCTTGAGAGTTTACCTGGGGAACGTCGCAATGCTGCCTAGTTACTCTGGTGCATATTCTGTGACACATTGCTGTATGAACCATCAAGACTGTCTGGCCCTGTCTTCCTAGCCCAGGCTGGTCCCCTGGCCATGTGGTCATCTCCTTCCTCTCGCTCTCCATTATCCCTCTTTGGCCTGCAGTCCCCAACTCCCCTCCCCATCCAACCGCTTCCTGTCCTCTGTATCTCATTCACCAAGAAATGCCTGTTCCTGCATTTCACCCACTTTCTATTTAGAGTGTTTTGTGTGTTCCCCTTCACTGAGCATGATCTCCCCCTCCCCGTGCGCATCTCCATGAAACCTTCTTTTCTGTGGCCACCTCTCACCAGTCAGCTCTTTCTTGCCTCTGTGTCTTTCCACTCATGGGGCTCATAAGAAATGTCCCTTCGGGTTCTCTGAAAAGCTGGTTCCTT
>NW_007086462.1:0-788 GCF_000164805.1 Carlito syrichta
GCCTCAGCCTCCCGAGGAGCCGGAACTACAGGCGCGCGCTCACACGCCCGGCTGATTTTTTGGTTTATCGTAGACATGAGGTCTCGCCGCCCGGGCGGGGCTCCGGCCCGCGGGCTCAGGCCATCCACTCACCTCAGCCTCCCAGAGGCGCGGGATGACAGGCTGAGCCACCGAGCCCGGCTCGAGGCCTCTCTGATAAGAAACCACTCTCTTCTCTTCCCGGAAGAACTGCTCTCTTGAACAGCGGAGAGAGTTGTCTCAGATAGCCACACCGGGACATATTTTTTGAATTATTTAGAAGGAGTCATTTCACGCCACACTTCAAGGCAAGTGCGGAGCAAAAGAGGACGGGCTGACCGGTTAGAGAAAAATACATCGGTTAAAGGGGAGACGAGAGGAGATGGTATTCAAAGAGAAACCAGCACCCGTCTGTTTCTGTGGGCCCATTTTACACCCCTCGCCGGGATCTGGTGGTCACGTAGCACGCAGAGCCTAGAGAAAGCAGAGGTTGGTGGTCACGTGGCCTCGAAGAAGCGGTCCGGGGATGATGATGATGATGATATGGCCTTGAGATGCAATTCTTGAGAAAACAAGTGTCAGCCCTCAAACTGCTAGTCACGAGATGTCGTTGAGCACAGAACCCGAGGATGCGACCTTGAGAAAGCAGATATAGGCAGCGAAAGCGGCAAGTGACGGGGTGCTGTCGAGGGAGAGCGGTCAGCTTCACGGGACACCGGAGGCTGACATCCCGTCCGCGAGGTTCACGTATTGAATTATTGTAACAGGGG
>NW_007086463.1:0-629 GCF_000164805.1 Carlito syrichta
GAGCCAACAAGGATCCATTCCCCTTTTCTTTTCTTCAATCAGAAACCCATAAGAATCCCAGTGTCCCCAAGGGTGGAAAAGCCTCTCTGTGGAGAAGGAAGATGAAGAATAACCAGAAACACTCATGGAGACACTGATATGCACAACTGTACCCTGGTGTGAAGTTGTACCAAATCCTCCTTGTTCACATATTCAGAAGTGACTCGATGGACCCTTGCTTGCCTCATTCCTTGTCTGGGTATAAAACTGTCTTAATTACCTAATGTGACATCTAGAATAATTCCAGGGGTGAAGACAGAAGGGATGAGCTTCAGAATTAGCAGGAAGCCAGGTTTGGTGGTTCAGCCTGTAATCCCGCGCCTTTGGGATCCTGAGGTGAGTGGATTGCCTGAGCCTGCCGATTCAAGACCTGCCTGGGCAACTTGGTGAGACCTCATCTCTACAATAAACCAAAAAATTAGCCGGGCATGGTAGTGCACGTCTGCAGTTCCAGCTACTTGGAAGGCTGAGGTGGAAGTATCGCCAGAGCACAGCAGTTGAGGCTGCAGTGGCCGGGAGTGGCCACTGCACTTCAGTCTGGGTGACAGAGTGAGACTCTAACTCAAATTAAAAAAAAAGAATTAGCGGGA
>NW_007086464.1:0-708 GCF_000164805.1 Carlito syrichta
TTTTTGGAATTAGCTTTATGATGAGTGGCCATCATTCTTTTGGAAATATTTTTGGATGGGAGCCAGACAGAGAAAAAATATCCATGTTTCATCTCTCTGGGTAATGACAAGTGTCCCAGTTTCTCATGTAATCCTTAATATTTTTTCAGTGAAACGTAGCATCTCTTGAAAATAGTGCTTTTATACCAAACCTTCCTTGTCTTTCTCAGTATTCTTGGTCTCCTCTAGTTAACATTTTGTTACATCCTTTTGGTGATCCTCCAAGACAACACTTGTCCATCCCCCTTACTCAAGACTGACTGAACTACCAGTTGGATGTGAAAAAAGGAACGCTGCTGGAATGTTTGAAAGAAAATGTGTTCAAAAGAAAGTTTGTGATTTAAAGTTTGAGTTGAAAGCAAGAGTTTGAAACAATTTAAAGGAGCTCACATCTGTCATTCTAGTGTCTTGGAGCCTGAGGTGGAAGGATTGCTTGAGGTCAGGAGTTTGAGACCAGCTTGGGCAACATAGTGAGTCCTTGTCTCTAAAAATTTTTTTTTTAATTTATTGAAGAGATTATTTAAAAGAATATGTGGGGTTCCACAATAATATCAATTTTTAAATAGCATATACTCAGAAAGATCCCCCCAATGCCCTGTCTAAAGTAGCTCCTCACCCCCAGAGTTTCCTTCTGTCTTACCATCCTCTTAGCCATTGACATGTCTGCAG
>NW_007086465.1:0-1335 GCF_000164805.1 Carlito syrichta
AATGGGAGCTCCAAAGTTTTAAGAAAAGTAAAAGTACCCATGCTCGGTGGCTCAGCCTGTAATCCCAGCACTTTGGGAGGCTGAGGTGAGCTGACTACCTGAGCTCACGGGTTTGAGATCTGCCTGGGCAACTTAGTGAGACCTCATCTCTACAATAAAATTTAAATAAATGAGTTGGGTGGGGTAGCTCGAGCCCAAAGTTCCAGCTACTTGGAAGGCTGAGGCGGAAGGATTGCCAGTGCCAAGCAGGTTGAGGCTGCAGTGGTCGGGAGTGACCAGTGCCCTCCAGTCTGGGTGAGATAGCGAGACTCCAACTCAAAAAAAAAAAAAAAGAAAGAAAGAAAGAAAGAAAAGAAAAGTAGTCAAGTAGAACTGACCAGGAAGCCAAAAGTACTAGCTAGCTGTACTCTCTTTCAATGTTGCCGCTGCAATCAAGTGACACTCGTAATTTCCCCTAGCAGACACACACACAAACACACACACACACACACACACACAGCCGATAAACATGCTCTAGGAATTGCACACACGTGGCAGGAATGTACACACCAACATTGAGCCGAGAACAATGCCTACAGGTAGCAGCACAGGATCCACACCAAAAAAAGACACATATCAGCGTGCACCCATCATGCACACGACGTGACACACAGAAGCGGGCACCCAGTCACACATGCATGCGCCCCTACCCCAAATCCCTATTGGACACGCTGTGCAAATTCACATAGAATGTTTGACTCAGAAATGCCGAACATACACAAAGACAGTGCACAGAGTTATTGAGAAAATTCGAGGGGTGGAGGAATGGGAAGTGTGCGGTAATTGCTACACCCAGGTCTCCTGAGCAGCAGAGACTGGAGGAAAGAGGCACCAAGCGCTTCACCCTGAAGACCCACTGCCAAGCCCACTGAGCACAGTCCTGGGAGAAGTTTCACGGAGATTCCTGGTGCGGTCTCACCAGGATAACTTATCCCATGATGAACTGAAGAGAAGATGTAAAGAGCCTGACCACTCCAGCTATCACTGACTCCAAATGACAAAAAGGCCTTTTGTCATTTCTTCACTGGGCAATAGGCCCAATTATCTAAAATCCTTGCTAGAATTCAGACACATACCAGAGCAGGGCACTTCAGGCCAACTCTGATGATCACTTTTGACAAATGTTCTGCTTGAGCATAATGTAGTTACTCCAATGCTTTTAGAAATGATTACACAAACAGTCAAACAATCTTTACTAAGTGAAACCCAAAACGCATTTCGATCCACCCCCTGACACACACACCCAGCACACACACTCTCTGTGTGCAGTCGGGTTCCTTTTGGCCAATTTACAAC
>NW_007086466.1:0-650 GCF_000164805.1 Carlito syrichta
CGTAGGTTCTTAGGGATTGGATGTCTGGAAAAGATTTCAATTCTCCCTCACTAATGAAGCTTAGTTTGGCTGGGTAGGTTATTCTTGGTTGAAATTGTTTATCTTCTAGAACTTTGAAGATAGGGTTCCAGGTTCTCCTGGCCTGAAGGGTTTCTGTGGATAAATCTGCTGCTATTCTAATTGGTTTTCCCTGGTAGGTAGCCTGGCCTTTTTCTCTTGCTGCCTTTAGGATTTTTCCTTTCATAACTACTTTGTTTAGGTGAATTATTATGTGTCTGGGAGTTGGTCTTCTCATTTGTTGTCTTGCAGGGGTTCTCTGAATCTCTTTTGTTTGAATTTTTTCATCCTTAATGAGATGAGGGACGTTTTCTTGAATGATTTCATGAAATGTTTGTTCCAGTGTGGCTTCTGTTTCTCTTTCTGCCTCAGGAAGCCCAATTCCTCTTAGGTTTGGTCTCTTGAAGTGATCATTCATCTCTTGCAGGTTTTGTTCTGTCTTTTTGAGCTTCTTTTCTATGCTTTTGACAGTTTGGGTTAGTTCTGTATTTTGGTCTTTCGAACTCTGAGATTCTTTCTTCTGCTTGGCTGATTCTGCTTTTCATGCTTATTAAGTCTGTTGTTCATTTCCATCACGGTATTCTTTACTGCTG
>NW_007086467.1:0-1462 GCF_000164805.1 Carlito syrichta
TCTTTAATACCCCACTCACAACCTTAGACAGATCAGGACAAAAAATCAGCAAGGAGTTTTGGAACCTCAATGTGACTTTGGACCTAATGGACTTAATTGATACCTACAGAACACTCCATCCAAAGACCACAGAATATACATTCTACTCATCACCACATGGAACATATTCTAAGATCGACCACATAATTGGTCACAAATCAAGCATACGCAAATTTAACAGGACCGAAATTCTACCGTGCACCTTCTCGGACCACAGTGGAATAAGAATTTTTTTATTCCATTCAATTTTTGTTTAGTCTCAGTGGCTCCTGAAAATAAATCTAACAATTTCAATAGATTTGTACTTGGTAATATGGGTGATTTATTCACCTGAAGTTTAGATACATTCACACAGAACATGAGCATCAGTTTGTTGGTTAGTTTTTGTTTCTTCTTTTCTTTTAGGTAATTCAAGGTTTCCTCTGAGGGGAAATTCTTTCAATGGTAAATTCACCTCATTGTTTGAAGGAAGCAGGCACAAATTCTTTTATGCCACTGCAGGATTACTGAAGGTTTTAAGTAAATTGAAATGTGATGAATCATACTGTATTAAAAATCAAGTAGGGTTTATTACTTAAAGGACATCTGTGTGAATCTTTTGCACATTGTAAACCCTTTCGCATAATACATTACATTATAAATAAACAAGTCTTCTGTAAGTAAAGCTGAATGGTATGGGTAGCCGCTAAAATAGAAAACAATTCATAATTGTTAATTTACTGATTGCCTTGTCTTTTGTATTTGTATTTTAGAAATAAGTATAATTTTTCAGGAGTGACAAGCTGAGATGGGACAGTGTGTTGGTACCATTTTTGACATTTGCTCACTGTGCTAGTGACACTATGATTTTAGGCTATAATCAATCATCATTAGCAGTTGTGAAAACATTGACTTGTGACTTAAGGTCACCCCAAAGGTGCACATGAGCATAATTTTGACAATGTTTACTGACTCACTAGCCTGGCTTATAGAGTTTTATAAATGGAGTTTTATCTTTCATCACTAAAATTTTAGTTGATTTGATTCAGTTATTTGCTGTATTCTACACAAAGTATCATTTCCTTATGTCTGTCTCCTCAGTTCTTTCAAATATGGAACCTAGATTTCGTTTTTGCAACTTGAAAGATAAAAAAGAGTGTAGTGATCTCTATGCCTATTTGGAAGGAAAATTAGTTCCAAGTTGAATAAAAATATGTTTGAAATAGTGTATAATGTGAACCGAGACCTAGTGTTTAGATTGTTAATTTATTACTTCCTTTTGACATAAAGGTGAGTTTTGAGAATTGATTGTTTCTTAAGTTTCTCTTGTTTATTTTTTTGTTATAAAGATGTGGGACACAATTCAGGGTTAAATATACAAACATTGATTATGCAGGTACCCTTGCTGATGAGGTCTGCCCCTACCTCCATAGTAGTTTCCCTC
>NW_007086468.1:0-745 GCF_000164805.1 Carlito syrichta
TACCTGGGCTGGCTGTCCCAATCCCTCACAGGTGTGAATGTTTGTTGAATTATTGCTTTATCTTACTGTCTGATTGCTGTCTTCATTTACTATCTGTTTGCTAAATAATTGAATGTTATTACTGGCTATTTTTAATTTTAATAAATATCCATTCTGCTTCTCTTGTTGTTTGCCATTTTGTGTCACATTATATGGTCGATGTCCATCTCTAATTAATGTACTAATTATCATAAGCTGTTTCTCAAATCTGAATATGCAAAGCCAAAAAGGCAGCGAATGTCCTCTATCGAGTGCTCTGGGCTCCAAGATGCACACAAGCTCTCTTGTGTTGAAAGCTGTAAGCTCCTTCTTCACCCCACCCAGGTGTGCATCCTAATCAGCCTTGGGCTTCGGCTTGGTTGGGCATTTGCTATGTTTCAACTTGAAAGAATACTTGATCTCTCTGAACCTCACCCTCACTATTTATAAAAGTGGATCCAATGTATTCAGAATGACCTAGAGATGACTGAGAAAATAGAAGGCAGTAATGTGCAAAGGACCTTTATCTGTGGCCGTTCAAGCTAGGCACACCATTATGGCAGTCAGTTCTGTTAAACACCACCCGTAATTTGGAGGGTCAGTCCTGACTCACAGCTTCAGAGCAAGAGAACTCCAATGCCTATGAAGAAAGGTTATTCTTTTTTTTTCTTTTCTAAATTTTGGGTTTAGTGGAAATTTTGGGGTATAACTACTATAATCATTGATG
>NW_007086469.1:0-597 GCF_000164805.1 Carlito syrichta
ATTTCTCCATGACTAAAATGATATTTGGTATCTTCAGTATCAGGCCCTGGCTCTAAAACAGTGTTTCCTCATCCTTTTTTTTTGACCCAAGTGACACACACACACACAGACACACACACAACTATTTTAAGACATAAGTCCAGTGTTTTACATCTCTGGATTATTTTTTGAAAATAAAATCTCAGAAACAAGACTTTTTTATTCCAGGAATCTCAACATTTAGTTGATAATTTTTTTTTCCAAAATAGTTCTTAAAATCGTTATGGCAGTCTGCATTTCCTGTGGCAATGTAGATAAGAGTCTTTTATACCCTTGCCAGAATTTGAATTTAACTAAGTTTGTGACTTCACTGTGTGAAGGGCCATTTGACTCCTATTTTTTTTAACTCTTTTTTGTTTTTGAGTCAAAGTCTCACTCCATCGCCCAGGCTGGAGTGCAGGGGCATGCTCCTGGCCACTGCAACCTCAACCTGCTGGACTCCTGTGATCTTTCTGCTTCAGCCTTCCAAGTAGCCAGAACTACAGGCATGTGCCTCCATGTCCAGCTATTTTTTTTTATTTATTGTAGAGACGAGGTCTCACCAAGTTGTCTGGGCTG
>NW_007086470.1:0-826 GCF_000164805.1 Carlito syrichta
TTGTTTTCTTTTTTTTCTTTTTTCTTTTAGTTTCAGGGTATACACATGCATTGGATGGATGGACAACACTATGTTTGTTTATTCACCTGTTGATGGACACTTTGGCTGCTTTCACCTTTTGGCGATTGTAACGAACACAGGAGCACACATGTCTGTATGAGTACCTGCTTTCAGTTCCTTTGAGATAGATACGAGAAGTGGAATTACTGGGTCATATGTGAACTCCATGTTCAATCTATATAGATTAGTGGCCATATTGTTTTACACAGTGGCTGCATCATTTTACTATATTCTTCCTTATTTAGGGATAAATAATATGTGTTTCTGATACATCACATTTTGTTTATCTATTCTTCTCTTGATGGACACTCAGGTTGTTTACAACTTTTGGGTATTGTGACTAATGGTCCCATAAATATTTATACTAGTTTGTGTTGGAATACCTGTTTTCTTTCGCAGTACAACCAGTCTTTACTTAACATTGTCAATAGGTCCTTGGACACTGCTACTTTAAGTGAAATGATTTATTATAAAAACAACTTTACTGCAGGCTAATTGATATAAACAAGAGTTAAGTTCCTAGAGCATATTTCTGGGCAGAGAAATATCACCAAACCTCTAAATAAATATCAAAACATTTCTAATATTAAACACTGAAATGACTGTGAACTCTCTATTCATTTAAGAAGAATTAGTAAAAGCAAGTAGCATCATTACTTACTCCATTATTCCAGTTTAGGGTTCCACGTGACCAGAGTGCATCTAGAGCTCAGGCACAGGAGTACCAACCTGGACAGGATGGCATTCCATCTCTGGAAGCACTCTC
>NW_007086471.1:0-679 GCF_000164805.1 Carlito syrichta
ATAAAAACCCTTGAACATCTAGGCATACGGGGAACATACCTCAAAACAGTAAAAGCCATCTATGAGAAACCCACAGCCAGCATACTCCTAAATGGACAAAAATTGGAACCAATTCCCCTGAAAACTGGAACTAGACAAGGATGCCCACTCTCTCCCCTCCTGTTCAACATAGTATTGGAAGTCCTGGCTAAAGCAATCAGAGAAGAGGAGGCAATCAGAGGTATTCAAATAGGAAAAGAGGAAGTCAAGTTATCTCTCTATGCAGATGATATGATGGTGTACCTTGAAAACCCAAGAGTATCTGTCAAAGGCCTCCTTACATTGATAAAAGCCTTTGGAAAAATCTCAGGATACAAAATAAATGTACAAAAGACAATCGCATTTCTCTACACCAATAATAAACAAACAGAAACCCAAATAAAAAACACAGTTCCATTCACAATAGCCACAAAAAAAAATGAAATACCTTGGCATCTTTCCTAACCAGAGACGTGAAAAGACCTTTACAATTGAAATTTACAAAACACTGCTCAAAGAATTCATAGCCGACATGAACAAGTGGAAAAATATCCCATGCTCATGGATCGGAAGAATCAACATTGTGAAGATGTCCCATCTTACCAATGCATCTACAATTCATGCAATAACCCATTAAATTACCAACAACATTCTTCTCAAA
>NW_007086472.1:0-421 GCF_000164805.1 Carlito syrichta
GGCAGCAAGAGAAAAAGGCCAGACTACCTACCAGGGAAGACCAATTAGAATAGCAGCAGATTTATCCACAGAAACTCTTCAGGCTAGGAGAGTCTGGAGCCCTATCTTCAAAGTTCTAAAAGATAAACAATTTCAACCAAGAATACCCTACCCAGCCAAACTAAGCTTCATTAGTGAGGGAGAATTGAAATCTTTTCCAGATATCCAATCCCTAAGAACCTACGCTGCCACCAGACCACCTCTACAAGAAACACTTAAGAAAGTACTGAACACAGAAGAAAATAAAAAAAGAACAACATTCTTCACAAGAGTACAGGCAAAATATTAAAAATACACATGAACCAACTCCAAAACCAAAAGAAAGACAACAAATAAACAGGAACAACAACTCTGTAAGAACTTTATGACAGGGATCAACCCT
>NW_007086473.1:0-807 GCF_000164805.1 Carlito syrichta
GAGATCCGGAACCTCAATGTGACTCTGGACCAAATGGACTTAATTGATACCCACAGAACACTCCATTCAAAGACCACAGAAAACACATTCTACTCATCACTGTATGGAACGTATTCTAAGATCGACCACATAATTGGCCATAAATCAAGCATAAGCAAATTTAAAAGGACCGAAATTCTTCCATGCACCTTCTCGGACCACAGTGGAATAAAAATAAACATTGACACTAACAAAGTCCCCCCAATACCTACAAAGACATGGACACTAAACAGCATGATGCTAAACAACTCCTGGGTCACTGATGAAATCAAAACAGAGATCAAAAGATACCTGGAAACAAATGAAAATGAAGAAACATCTTACCAAAATCTCTGGGATGCCTTAAAAGCTGTAGTAAGAGGGGAATTTATATCCCTACAAACACACATGAAGAAAATGGAAGGAACACAAACTAGCAGCCTAACAAGCCACCTAAGGAAGCTGGAAAAGCAAAACCACAAAAACCCTAATTTCAACAGAAGAATCCAGATCACCAAAATAAAAACCCAAATCTAGGACATAGAAAACAAAAAGATAATACAAAAAAATCAATGAAACAAAAAGCTGGTTCTTTGAAAGGATAAACAAGATTGATGGTCCCCTAGCTAGACTGACCAAGAAAAAACGAGAAAAAACCCAAATAAGCAAAATCAGAAACACAAAAGATGAAGTCACATCTGACCCTGAAGAAATACAAAGATCATTGAGACTACTATGTACACTTGTATGGAAACAACTGAAACCTTAAGGAAATGGAGACTTTCTGAC
>NW_007086474.1:0-775 GCF_000164805.1 Carlito syrichta
CTCTGCACTACAAGAAAAGCAGCTTGTACACAATTTGAACCCCATTTTCCCGGCCTGCCAGGCCTGGGACAGAGCTCCAATCCTGTGAGTGGGCAACAGGTGGAGGAAACAAGACCCAGACTCTCGGACTCACTTGCCAGGAACTGAACCTCCAGGACTCAGAGCTGGAAAGAAGAAACTGACACTCTGGTCTGGGAGCTGAGGGAACACAGCACCAACTTCTCGGCCACACTCAACCATGCAGACCTTTCACTATGTACAGCTAGCGCCGGGGATAGATCATGGCCATGTGCCACCTATTCTCAATGCTGTCACAGAGACCAAACATTTCTGGTGGCTGCATGCCTAACTTAGGACAAACTCCACAGACTTTGAAGAACTTCTTGAAAACAGCTGCTATCATGGGCTATGATTGTTCTCTGAGTGGATGTCCACAGAGCTCCCATACTGTTGGTGTGGGTGTGGAATCTCTATGCTTTTTCTTCAATTATTCATTGTAAGGCAATCATCAGCATTTCGGACACCAATCCACAGCCACGTATATTAAAATGTATTAAATTAAATGCCATGTCAAGTGGGATTTATTTCTGGGAAACATGTGTAGCACAACTTACAAAACATAAATGGTATTTCATACAAAATCAATCAAGGAACATACCGCATGAGCAGTATAAAAGTAGCCCACATACAACCTTTCTTTATTGAGGTGGAAAGGGAATTGAGAAAACTGCACACTGACTCATGATAGAAACCCTAACAGGTACTCAGAATAGAA
>NW_007086475.1:0-859 GCF_000164805.1 Carlito syrichta
TCAATGAATCATTCATATTATACTCTTTGCTCTATACCCTGATTAATACAAAAAACTTTCCTGAGTTAACTCTAGGTTCAATCCAAGTTCACTGATTCCCAATATTTTTAACAATTAATATTATCAACTTAACACTATACTATAATCTATAAGTTTAGTTAAATGACTTAACTGTCAGTTATACTATTAACCTATTATGATTTAACGTAATGCCTTATAACTCAGTTAAAACTTATTCTTAAACTACCAAACTTTACTATAATTCATATGTTTCATATGTCTAAACTTTAATTTTTATATGATCTAGTTATTGGACTTTAATACTATGCTATATCCTATTAAGCTAATACCTTATCGTTAATTCTTTTATAAATCATATAGTAACTATTACACTTGAATAATGTAGCAAAAGGAAACAAAACAGCAAGCATAAATTTATGCAACTATGAGTATATATGTATATATTTTATCCTAACAAGTCTACTCTAAAAATCAAATAGTAGCTGTCACACTCTTGAACAAGGAAATGCAGGTTTGCCAAGATGGCGGCCATGGGCTGAAGCAGACAGAGTTTCGGTAATTAACGAAACAAAAGAAAACGTTCTATCTGGCTAGGGGCAGGGGACAGAACTATCATGGTAATTTAGTTCCTAATCTTAGCCCTAGGGGAAACAGCTTTCGGGAACAAGGACTACCCAGTCTACCAGGAAATAGAAGTAAAAAAATATCTAGAAAGAAGCTAAACTTAGAAAGACAGAAAACAATTCCGCCATGCACCTTCCATCAAGTGTACTGAGATTCACTTATAAGTTTTACTGCCATGTATGCACACTGGTCACCAATCACACGCCCATATCAT
>NW_007086476.1:0-630 GCF_000164805.1 Carlito syrichta
GGAGGGACTGTCCCCTTCCGTCGTGTTTCCCATATGCTCCCAAGTTCCCGCTGGGCCGTGGCCACAGAACCAGAGCCCGCGGTATGTCTTGGTGGCCGGGTTGAGCGGACGGTACGTGGAGTCTTTCAGGCTTGAGCGTTTCAGATTTCAGCACGTTGGCTTTACTATACGAAGTTTTAAAATGCTCTCCAGCGACCGGAGACTTGGTCCGGAGGCCTGTCTCCTTGGCTTGGAGAGGCGGGTCCTCATTTGAAAAGTAGACACCTCGGCTGCCGGCATTTGAGGCTCTGGCTTCAGCCCCACGGGCTCGGGGACGCCTGAAAGCCCTCGAACCTCCCCACGGCCCTGGAGCCTTCCCTTCCTGAGGACCCCAGAGGACAGGGAGTTAAGTGACCTCGTTAAGTCTGTTGTTGACAGCTCGCTAGCTAGTTAAAAACTAGTTAATCAGATGACTAGACTGCTGGCTATCTGGTTAATTCAGCTTGTTAAGTCAGCAGGCCAGCTAGTTAGCTAGTTAAGTCAGCTATTTATGTCAGCTAGCTAGCTATTTAAGTCAGCTAGTTAATTCGGCTAGCTAGCTAGCTAGTTATTTTCAGCTAGTATAGTCAGCTGGCTAGCTAGGTAACTGCC
>NW_007086477.1:0-909 GCF_000164805.1 Carlito syrichta
CCACCAACATTCATAAAGCAACTTCTAGGAAAACTAAAGAAAGACATTGATTCTAACACCATAATAACTGGGGACTTTATACACCACTCACAACCTTAGACAGATCATCAGGACAAAAAATCAGCAAGGAGATCCGGAACCTCAATGAGACTCTGGACCAAATGGACTTAATTGATACCTATAGAACACTCCATCCAAAGACCACAGAATACACATTCTACTCATCACCACATGGAACATATTCTAAGATCGACCACATAATTGGACACAAATCAAGTAGAAGCAAAGTTAAAAGGACTGAAATTCTGCCATGCACCTTTTCGGACCACAGTGGAATAAAAATAAACATTGACACCAACAAAGTCCCCCCAAAACCCACAAAGACATGGACACTAAACAGCATGATGCTAAATAACTCCTGGGTCAATGATGACATCAAAATAGAGATCAAAAGATACCTGGAAACAAATGAAAATAAAGAAACATCTTACCAAAATCTCTGGGATGCCTTAAAAGCTGTAATAAGAGGGGAATTTATATCCCTACAAACACACATGAGGAAAATGGAAGGAACAGAAATTGACAACCTAACAAGCCACCTAAAGAATCTGGAAAAGCAAGACCACAAAAACCCTAATTTCAGCAGAAGAATCCAGATCACCAAAATAAAAGCCCAAATCCAGGACATAGAAGACAAAAAGATAATACAAAAAATCAATGAAACAAAAAGCTGGTTCTTCGAAAGGGTAAACAAGATTGATGGTCCCCTAGCTAGACTGACCAAGAAAAAACGAGAAAAAAACCAAATAAGCATAATCAGAAACACAAAAGATGAAGTCACATCTGACCCTGAAGAAATACAAAAGATCATTAGAGACTACTACGTACACTTGTATGGGAAACAACTTG
>NW_007086478.1:0-721 GCF_000164805.1 Carlito syrichta
AAAAATGAGAGCAATACAAAACCAGTGGAAATTTTGACCTTGTTTTTGTAAGACGAATCCATTGATGCCTGAGTTCATGGAGGTGGTTTCAGTTGTTAGTTCCCAAGGTGCTCATCAGAATCAGTTGTTCAATTTGTCCTCTGTGCACTTCGTAACTGAAAACAGCGGCTCACCAAGGGATGTGCCGTCAGAAAGCGATGTCAGGAATAAGCCATAATGGTGAACTTCAAAAGTGGAATGACGCACGGGGTCACAAAGGAAATAAAAGATAAAAACACATGACATTGAAAGATGTGTGGATGCATGACTAGCTATCTCGGGCCGCTTATGGCCTGCCAGCCATGGGTTGGACATGTCTGCATTAGACTGAGCTGGTTCCAGTTGGACTGGGTCCGTGCACCCCAATCTGAAGCCTCTGGGCCTAACAAGGTGGTTGTGGAACCTGTACCTTGATCTTCCCCTGTTCATGAAATCCTTCCCGGTAACCCTGTGTCTGCATCGCCACTCTCCCGGAGCCCTTCAGAGTAAGTGAAAGCAGCAGGGATGGAGGCAGGAGTTCACAGAAGGCTACAGTTCTTCAAGGGCTTCTGCTGAGAGATTCGGGCAAGCCTGTAGGCCGGACATCATGCTTGTCCCAGTAGAGAGGAGTGTCACTTTCTTTCTTTTTTTTTTTTTTTGAGTTGGAGTCTCACTCTGTCGCCCAGACTGGAGTACAATGGGC
>NW_007086479.1:0-469 GCF_000164805.1 Carlito syrichta
GGGGTTGCTTGTTCTTTTCTTTTCAGCACGTTTGAGATCCTTATAGATCCAAGATGTTAAGCCTTTGTCAGCCCTAGAGTTGGCAAATACTTTTTCCCAGTCTGTGGGCTGTCTCCCTGCTCTCTTGATGGTTTCTTTGGCTTTGCAGAAGCTCGTCAGTTTAATGAGGTCCCATTTATCTATCTTATCTCTTATGGCCTGTGTATTTTGGGTTTTGTTCAGGAATTGGATGCCAGTTCCAATTTCCATAAGGGTATGTCCTGCATTTTCTAAGGTTCTTATGGTTTGAGGTTTTACATTTAAGTCTCTAATCCATTTAGAGTTGATTTTTGTGTATGGGGATAGGTAGGGGTCTTGTTTGAGTCTTCTGCATGTGGTCAGCCAGTTTTCCCAGCACCATTTACTGAATAGGTTCTCCTCTCCCCAGTGTAGGTGGTGGAGGCTTTGTCGAAGATGAGTTGGTTGAGAA
>NW_007086480.1:0-783 GCF_000164805.1 Carlito syrichta
CTTACCAGCTATTTTTACTTACCACTCTGTGTTTTAAAGAGTAAGGAGAAAGGTTGAATGTAGGGAAGAAAGAGAAGTCAAAAGTGACAAAGAATACCAGTGCAGAATTGAACACCAACTTAGACATATGAGTGTGGCACTGCATTCTCTAAGATGAAGAGTTCTTTTTCCCCTAATCTCCTCCACTCTAATCCATTAATTCTGTCTGCATGTGATACTTTTTTTGGATATTTCTGCCTCTATGACATGGATGTTTCAATTTGGAAAGACAATGTGTGTGTGTGTGTGTGTGTGTGTGTGTGCATGCACACACGTGCACCGCACGTGTATGGAATGTAAATCACTTAGTTGAAAATAGATTTGGAAGTTTAATATATAAATAAATGCAATCATGCATAGATTTGAAAAATAAATAATTATCTTCACCTTATCCTGAAGCTTCGCTACATTTGTTTGAGTAGGCTGTTCCTATAGTCGGGATCAGTTTCATTGAAATAAACCAACCATTCCCTCAAGAACAGCTTTCCTAACCTGGGCTGTCCCCCAAGATCCCCTGCTTGCACTAACTATGTCCAATCCAGAACACTCATTCATTGCAGGCAGGTTTTGTCATTTCTTTATTTTCTTTCAGAATAATTTCATTGATGATAAGAAAATGTATTTTTGAGACTAAAATAGAAAAGAGAGAGAGAGAGAATGCCCAAAGAACTGTTCTTTAGGCCAATTCTGCCCCTTTGCACAAATGTGGTATTCTATATTTTTGTTTGTGTGTTTGTTTCATTT
>NW_007086481.1:0-791 GCF_000164805.1 Carlito syrichta
TCCGTGATCCCAGCATTTTGGGAGGCCGAGGCGAGTGGATCGCCTGAGCCCACGGGTTCGAGACCCACCCCGACACTTGGTAAAACTTCAACTCTACAATAAATCAAAAATTAGCTGGCCGTGGTGGCTCACACCTGTAATTCCAGCTACTTGGAAGACTGAGGTGGAAGAATCGCCAGAGCCCAGCAGGTCGAGGCTGCGGTGACCTGGAGCGTGCCACTACAATGCAGTCTGGATGACAGAGTGAGACTCCTACTCCAAAGAAAAACTATGATACAGAAGCATGTAAATGATGCCTTCGGCACCGGACAGGACCCAGTGTCACTGCAGCTTCTGTTGGAATAGAACCGAGTAGGAATGATTAGCATGTTGATGCCCTTTTGTGGTGTTGCTCTCAGGACCAAGTAGGAATGACAAGCAGATTGATGCCCCTTTGTGGTGTTGTTTCAAGGACCGAAATGGAATGTGAATAAGATGGTGGCATTCCTTTGGGAGTCTAAGAAGTAATTCTGAAGCAGGGAGCCCAGGCAAACCTTCTCTACAGTTACAGCTATCGTATTACATTCTGGGACAGGGCAGGTATTTATTAAGTAGGCAGGGTGAACAGCAGATACGGTTTGGTGGAAAATGTCATGCATTGTGACTAGTCAAGGGTAGAACTGAAGACACACCCAAGGGTGTCTGGTAAGTGGACTTCTGAAAACTGATATAAACGACTGGACATGGGACTTCGCGGAACTCTTTGAAAACATAAAGCGTTTCTGGGTTTGAAGAGTTTGCATTATTTCTAA
>NW_007086482.1:0-677 GCF_000164805.1 Carlito syrichta
ATGCAGTGGAACAACAGCAGCAGGAGGCTGCAGTATCGAGCCCTGTGTGGGACCAGGGGATCCCAGGCCTTGGACCAGCGCTTGCTGGTGCTGGGCTTGAATCGCCAGCAGGTGGTATTATCCCTCACTCCAAATGGTCTTTATCTCAGCTGCTCGCCCACCCCTCATGCACCTTCAACTTGGCCATTCATCTGAGCCACACAATCCACGAAGAGCTGACAACCATAGTATAAAATACTATCTCAAGTGACTTTCATAAACTGCGATACACTAGGTCCTAGGAACTTCTCTTTTTTTTTTTGATTTGAAGTCTCACTCTGTCGCCCAGACTGGAGTGCAGTGGCTTATCCTGGTCACCGCAGCCTCGACCTGCTGGGCTCCAGTGATCCTTCCACCTCAGCCTTCCAAGTAGCCGGAATTACAGGCATGTGCCACCACACCCAGCTAATTTTTTGATTTATTGTAGAGATGAGGTCTCATTGCCCAGGCGGGTCTCGAACCAGTGGGCTCAGGCAATTCACTCACCTCAGCCTCCCAAAGCACTGGATACAGGCTGAGCCACTGAGACCGGCCAGGTCCTAATTTATAATGGGTGCTCCAGTGACTGGCCATCCTCTCTGATATATATCCCAGTTACTGTCCCTCTGTCATAAATAAATACCTCTGTGAATGGTTCC
>NW_007086483.1:0-761 GCF_000164805.1 Carlito syrichta
ATAGTGAGCCAGCCCACGAGTGCAGAGCACATCATCAAAAAGTCACATCCCCATTCAACATGTCTGACTTCTCGACTGTGGAGATTTCCTTTCTTTCCAGTTGATAACGGCAGGTTGACGGTGACCGTGATTCAGCATAAACCTGTGTGCCACCCCATGAGCCATTCCTTAGAGTCCCAGCTTGGTGCTTCTCCAAGGTCTCCTCTTGGAGTTGTACCAGATTCTATGACCAGCTTTCATCCGAATCCCCTGGAGAATGGGACGATTTTGCTTCTGTCTCTCGGCCAGGCATCGCTTGATCCTGAAAGCCTCGTGAGAAGGCATGGAGAGCAACGGAGTCCACCGTGCACGCCACGATGGTGGAGAAAGGAAGAGAGGGCCCCAAATGAAACGGTTTCTAATAGCCACATTCCAAAGGAAGCAGAAGCCGGGTGCGGTGGCTCACGCCCGTCATCCCAGCACTTTGGGAGGCTGAGGAGGGAGCATGGCTTCGAGCCAGGAGTTTGAGACCAGCCTGGCCGGCATCGTGAGGCCCTGTCCCCGTGTCACGGTCTGAGCAACGCTCGGCTGCTCCTCCCGATGCCAGTAGCTCAGAGGGGCGGGGAACCGGTAGAGAGAAGTTTATCTCTGAGTTCGAATCCAGGGTGCAGAGCCAGACTCGAGGTCTTTCAAAACGGGCCCGCTCCCCTTCTAGACTTTTACAGTTCGCTTTTACGGTCCAGAGTCGCCGGGACCTCCACGTCAGCCACATGACCGGCAGA
>NW_007086484.1:0-732 GCF_000164805.1 Carlito syrichta
CAGGTGTGCGCTACCAAGCCCGGCTAATTTTTTGATTTATTGTAGAGATGAGGTCTTGCCTGCCCAAGCGGGCCTCGAACCTGCAGGCTCAGGCAATCCACTCACCTCAGCTTCCCAAAGGTGCGGAATTACAGGCTGAGCCAACAAGTCTGGCTATTTCACATTTCAAACAAATTTTGTAAGCCTCAAGGACACTTGAAATAAGGCTCTACTCCAAGGCAAGTCATGCCATATAATCTGAAAATCTGAAACTAAAGTTATTTACTTATTTATATACCCAAACAATATGCTATTATAACTGGGTCACATGAGGTTACTAATTTGAGATAACTCTAAAGTTGGAAATCTATAACTATGAAATGGACTTTTTTATTTTTCAGTTTGTTTCAAAGCTTTCTAGTCAGTTAATAGGGTAAAGGGGCTCTCCTTTTTAAAAGTTTTTATCATTTCATGTGTAGTTGGACGTTGAAAAAAAGAATGGAGCCAGATGACTATTGAATGTCAAAACATATTTGTGTTTATGCCCTTTGGGCAGACTTACAGATCATCAGTGATTGAGTTACTTCAATCTTTTGTTCTTTTGCCTAATCTACGACTCATATTAACATGAGTTAAGTAAAGGTATTAAATATTTTTTTGCATATTTTAAAAGAATCATGTCAGATCTGGCTATGTATATCTATTAAGGCCTTTGCACTCTATTCAGAGTTTTATTTCAAATAAAATGCAAAA
>NW_007086484.1:2382-3632 GCF_000164805.1 Carlito syrichta
GGGCAGCGAGACCTCACCTCTACAATAAATAAAAAAAATCAGCCGGGCATGGTAGCGCATGCCTGTAATTCTGGTTTACTTGGAAGACTGAGGCGGAAGGATCGCCAGGAGCGGCCACTGCACTCCAGTCTGAGCGACAGAGTGATACTCCGACTCAAACAAAAAAAAACAAAAAACAAAACAAAATGTACACTTAATGCTAAACCATGATAAATATCTGTCATCTAACATAGAAACACTTTGTAAATTTGAAAGGGTCATTTCAAGTTAACATGTGCTTGTATAAATTAATGAGATGCATGTTAAAGAGAAATATGTAGCCCATGACTCCACAGAACTTATATGTTGCCCATGACTCCACAGAATTTATGCTCTTATATGGTGAGACTAAGGTAACATTGGAAGAAAAAGCATAATGTAGTGTCATAAAAGTTTACAGAGTATGGTCATGTTGGTATTTATTTTTACATAAAGTAAACAAAAAGACTTCCTTGTTTTGGCACTTCAGAATCAGTCAAATAATCAACTTCCTACTTATGTACACTATAAGACAAAGACTATCAGTCAGTCAAAGTTTTGTCAGAAGCTTTAGTCAGGATTCCTACAGTGCCCATGTTCTCAAAACTTTAGTCAGGATTATTTCTATGATAAGACCTCGATTGAAAAGCAACAGAGAACCAGCCTCCTAATTCTCAAACAATGATACAATTATAAATAAAAGCATAAGCATGCTAGCACATGACAAAGGCAATCACTAGCATGGCTCAAACTAATATAACTCTGGAACATTGAAGAGAGGGGCTGTGTATGTAATATGCCCCATCATTTGTATTAGAGTGTCAGTAGACACTACCTAGAGATGATAAAAAAGAAACAGAACTTCATATGTTCTGCAGCATTATAGAAGAGGCCATCAGAGCAATTACAAATAGAAATTATTAGGTCAGCTTAGGTCAGGGGAACAGAAGGATAGAGAGGGTTAATATAGATAAATGACTGTTATTTTAAATAGAATGCATTTTGTATTATTTGCATTGTTTTCTTATTTAATATAAACATATCTCACTGATAAAATAATTTATCTTAAAAGTAAGTTAAAATAATTTGTTTTTTTATAAACAACAAACTATGCTGGCTTTATTACAAATGCTATCAACATCAATTTTGGTTTTAAAGTATTAAGTTATAACTTTTGATAGTCAGTCAGTCTTGTGTATAACCACTGTCAGAGAATACATGTGTACTACTGA
>NW_007086485.1:0-898 GCF_000164805.1 Carlito syrichta
TCAGAGCACATCCCAGCATGCACCCAAATTCCTATCTTAGTTTCTTTTTCCAGGGAGTCACATCTAGGACACCTTTCTAAATCCTACTGGGCACTAAGATAGGGCCTGCTGGTTGTGCACAAATAAATTATCTGTGGAAATAATTCTTTCTTTTCTCTCCTTTACCAAAATATAAGACATATGACAGAGGATCACCAAAACTGCAATTTATTTATTAAAATTGTGCATTTATTCTTACATGCTTAAATTTCAGTCACCTTCAAAGTACTCTCCATTTGATGCAATACACCTAGTGAAACACTTTTCCACTGCTCAAATCAGTTTTTAAACTCATCAATTTTGATGCCTTTTAGTGTTTCTGCTGCTTTTTGTTTCACCTCTTTCAAATTGGCAAAATGTTTCCTTTTGAGGACTTTTTCATTGGGGGAAACAAAAAAATCACTCAGGGAAAGATTAGGTGAATTGGAATTAAGGTCATTTTGGGTAAAAAACAAAACAAAACTGCTGAACACTCAGTGCAGTGCAGGAAGGTGTACTCATAAATCACCCATTAGGAGATGGGTAAATTTGTTGAAGGAATTTCCCCACCACCAAAAAAAAAAAAAAACCACTCACAAAAGCCAAACTCAGCCTCTCACAGCAATGCTAGCTGGTACACTGATGCCAGTGTTCCTAGAACACTTAGCTAGCGGGAAGAGCCTGTACTACAAGAGGCCAGCCCTCCAAAATATAATTTCAGTGGTTTTTTTGTACTCCTTTATACATCTCATTCCCTAAAGCATGTTTAAAAAATCTCCAAGCCGGACTCGGTGGCTCAGCCTGTAATCCCACACTTTGGGAGGCTGAGTTGAGTGGGTTGCCTGAGCCTGTGGGGTCGAGACCCGCCTGGGCAACTCGG
>NW_007086486.1:0-637 GCF_000164805.1 Carlito syrichta
AAGTTGTCTAATGTGAGCACTTGCCAGTAAGTGGCTGGCTTATCACCCTAGGAAGTGATGCTGGATTGTGACCAGTGTGGGTCTCTGCTGCTGGAAGCCTGGATGTTCAGTGGTGACCATACCCAGGCCAGTCTTGGTGAAGGGAAATCCATATTGCTAAGCCCATGTGTGACCTCCATCAACTTTGTCCATGAGCCCATCAGGCAATGACAGGGGTGGTTGGAGAAAGAGGCTAACAGGTTTCCACAGAATAGGTTATCCTATCCACTTGATTATTAAAACCCTCTTTGGCATAGGGCACAAATATCTTCACAATTTTTTTTTCCCATTCACGGAGGTCTATCCACATACCTCTTCCTCCAATTTTTTAATCATCAATTTTTCAATCATGCTTCTTCCAAGTTCAACCATCCAGTCAAACTATTTGGCAATAGCCCATGAATTTCATGCCTGTCTGTTTTCCCTTCCAAGCAAAGTGCACAGCCAGCAGCACTTTTGTCCTAATTTCTGTCCACTGAAAAGATTTCCTTTCACTGCTGCTCTTCAGGGATATACCAGGGAGGGGTTGTAGTGCTGCAACCATTCTACTTTCAGATGGTGACTGCATATCATGTAGACCTGGCATATCTGTGAACTA
>NW_007086487.1:0-739 GCF_000164805.1 Carlito syrichta
CAAAGTAGAATTATTGTTAACAAGGAATTGAGTTCCAAGATTGTTGAAAAGATAGAGAAAGGGCACCTGGACATTTTGAATGTGTTCAAGTTTCCATGTTGAGACAAATTATGTTTTACTGAAAAGGAATGGCCAGAGTTCAATACCACTGAGAAGCAGAAAGCAGACACTGTAATACTGTAATTATAGTAATTTCTTTCTTTTCTCCCCCTCCCCAATTTTTTGGTTTAAAGAGGTGCTGGTAGAGAGGCGCCCCCACGAGCAGATTATATTTCCCTGTCTGTCTTTTTCTTTTTTTTTTTTATTGTGAAGTTGTGGGGTACAGTTAAGGGTTAGGTATACACTTGCATTTCATTCAGGCACCCTGTTGATATGGGGTGTTTCCCTGTTCCCAGATAGATATTTGCTATTGTTAATCCCATCTCCCTCCCCCCACCATAGTTTCCCAGTACAGTCAGTCATTTTCGTATAGTATTGCATTGGATGTTTAAGGTCCATTATATAAGTGAGAACATGTGATACTCGGATCTTTGTTTTTGTGAGAGGTCACTCAGTATTATAGACTCTAGTTCCATCCAGGTTGCTGTGAAATTCATGATTTTGTTCTTTTTTATGGCTGCTTAGTATTCCATCGTGTATATTTACCACATTTTTTTAAATCCAGTCCTCTTTTGACGGGCAGCATGGCTGTTTCCAGGTTCTTACTATTGTGAGCAACGCTGCGATAAACATGCGTGTG
>NW_007086488.1:0-581 GCF_000164805.1 Carlito syrichta
GATTCGGAAGTGATCATCGAGATGACGCGTGTCCACCAGCCTCCAGCCTCCACCCCGGGATCCCTGGCCAAGACGCAGATTCGGATCCACGCGTTCGTTCCCAGCAGTCACCCGTTCAGACCTTTCTGCCTTTTCAGATCAGAAATGCTTTGTAACAGCAAACTCAATCTAAAAGTCCCGCTAAAAGCCATCTGCCTAGCATCTTGTTCTTTCATTCCCGAGACTATCTCTGCTCTATCCCATGTTTTTAGAGCATAGAAGAGCAGAAGGATACACTTGGTTGGGAGCAGCCAGAAATTATTACGGTCCACGAGTTTAACAGGTACAGGTGCATATTTTGTTGGACTGTAACTCTTTTTTTTGGAGTCAGACTCTCACTCTGTCGCCCAGGCTGGAGTGCAGGGGCATGCTCACGGCCACCCAGCCTAGACCTGCTGCTGGGCTCAGGCAATCCTTCCGCCTCCACCTTCCAGGTAGCTGGAACTACAGGTGCGTGCTACCACCCCCGGCTAAATTTTTTTTTATTTATTTGTAGAGACGAGGTCTCGCCAAGTTGCCCAGGCTGGTCTCGAACCCCTTGT
>NW_007086489.1:0-683 GCF_000164805.1 Carlito syrichta
CAAGAGGAGCTCAAAACGTGGTTCCCATTGGCATCCAGATATTTCTGATGATAGCGAATGACTACAGTACTTGCTGCTGGATAAGGCCTCCTGGGTCTTCCCTTGTGCACATCACACCCAGGACCAGGCATCTCACACTCCTCAAGGAAGCATGCTATATTCAGATGTGTGGGAGGCTCTGTTGCATATTCACACTTCCGTTGTTATTGCACACTTCCATTGTCAATGTCCACAGAGTTCTCAAACTTGAAACATCACTTCAGAATGTTCTTGCAGTCCTCAAAGGACAACAATGCTTCTGCCAACCATGCTCCTGTCATTTTCTTTGACTGTCCTGCCTGACAAATGGTAACACTGGCATTCAGTTGATGAATGTCATTTTTTGAGTGAATGTCCTAATGTTAAACCCAAAATTCTAAATCCGAGAGACCACCAAAGAGCCAGCTCCCATGCAAACACACGAGGGTCTTTATTCAGGCTCGAGTCTGGGCTCACAAACTGAAACCGACGCAGTGGCTTGAGCTTGAGAGCGCCGATTCAGTATAGCAAGCAGTTTTTATGCACAAGTACAGAGGGAGAGGCTGGGCGTGAGTGGGTTTTCCTAGGTTTTGCAACATTAACCAATCAGAAGAGGTCATGACGTAGAAACCAAAGTCGCGGACCTTGCATAGTTAGTTCCCAAC
>NW_007086490.1:0-720 GCF_000164805.1 Carlito syrichta
TGTCTTCTGTAATGCACACGCATGTACCAAAGTTTCTTTGGAAATTGATATCTTCTGACTGCCAAGTAAGTCAAGTTCACCTTAAAACTTACTCCAGGTTGTTTTCAGTGTTATTTTCCCCAAAGTCAGGTCAGTTGTCTATTAGGAGACTTACTTGATGATGAGTGTTTACAAGGAGTCGGTGCTGCCCTCAGAAGAACTCCGGTCAAGCCTCTGAGTCCCCTGTACCCATCTGCCACCCTGAGGAATCCATACTAGCTGCAGAAATTTATCAGACTTGGTGAGAATGGAAAGTGCCATGTCTCAGACTGTGACCTTAAACCTTAGCTCCTAAAATGTGAAACAACACCATTTCTTCCTGTTTCCCAAAACAAGAGCAAATAACTCTTAAGCCTTGCCATTCTTTGAAAGGCTCTCAAGTTACTTTCCTTCAGGCATTTTTGGTACCTGTAATGCTACTTCAAGAATATCTTCTTCCCACAGGTTGGAATTTCATCAGAGAGAATGCATGTATGGGGTAGGGAGGGTCAGATCATTTCACCCCATCTCTGAAATAGGAACACCTCAAATCAGCATGGCTGAATCTCACTGTCATTGTCATTAGTATTTCAATAAACAAATGGTTTTAAAATGCAGTCTTGGGCACCATTGTCACATAAATGTAAATGCTATTCATATAATGCCCAAGAAAATAGAGAGGGACATAGGAAAATGCATTTT
>NW_007086491.1:0-391 GCF_000164805.1 Carlito syrichta
TGGCAAAGAAAATCCTTTTTTTTTGAGTTGGGTACTCATGTTATTACCCAGGCTTGATCACCCTTCATAGAAGCCTCAACCTCCTGGGCTCAGGTGATCCTCTCACCTCAGCCTCTTGAGGAGTTGGGACTACAGACATGTGCCACCATGCCCAGCATATTTTTTTAATTTTTTATTTTTGTAGAGATGAGGTCTCTCTATGTTGCCCAGTCCAGTCTTGACCTCCTGGCCTCAAGTGCTTCTCCTGTCTCAACCTCCTAAAGTGCTAGGATTTACGGGTGTGAACAACCACACCCGGCCTGAGAAAATAAACTCTTAATGAAGATAACCCCCAAAGTAGAGTTAGACTAGTTTACCAAGATGTCAAATGTATGAGGGTAGTGAGTTTGAC
>NW_007086492.1:0-867 GCF_000164805.1 Carlito syrichta
CAGGTTTAGCCAATTTCTCTTGAAATGTCAGCCTTGGCAAACAACCGCATCTAAGAACCACTGTTTCAATACTTCATTCTCCCACTGAAATAAGCAAAATTCATAGAAAAGATAAAGATGGTACACTCACAAAAAGGAAGGCCAGCAGGAAGTTAAAAATACAGCTGAAAGTTAGAGAGACCTGAGATAAGGAGTTATCACCTCCTTCCAAGCCTTGGGAGAAATGCACAGCTTAGGGATGCACCAGTTACTTATCCTGAGGGTGCAAGTTGTAGGTCCTGCTAACCGGTAAACGAGATCCAAATAACCTCTAGGCCTGCCAATTAACAATTCCCAAATACTGCAGTATCCTAATAAAGTGAAACACAATCTCTCTAAGGATTTTATAAGTATTTTAGTTCTGTTCATGATTAACTTAGCAGCTGAAAATCAGACACATGATCGTCTGAGCAATAAATTAGAGACCAATAGCTACTCGGCACAGTAGCCTCCCTCGGTTCCAGGGCGCCCTTGGATACCCAAATCTGCAGAGATGCTCAAGTCCCTCATATAAAATTCAGTAGTATTTGCAGATAACCTACACGCATCCTCCTCTGTGCTGTACATCCTGTCTAGATTACGTATAATACCTAATATAATGCAAATGCTATGTACATAGTTGCTATATTGTATTTTTATTTGGGTTATCTTTTTTCAAATATTTTTGATCTGCATTTTATCAATTCCATAGATGTGGAGCTCCCAGATACAAGGGCTCACTGTAGGGCTTTCTTGACACTATTATTTTTACATAAGTACTTTTAACTCAACTGAGTAATAAAGTAAAAGGATACATCATATTTTACAAAGTATATCAGGAAAATGAAT
>NW_007086492.1:2040-2992 GCF_000164805.1 Carlito syrichta
CACCAATACCAGGCTGTTTTGAATATAGTAGACCTATAGTAAAATTTAAAGTCTGGAAGTGTGACACCTCCCACTTTGTTTTGCTAAGATTTGTCTTGGCTATTCGTGGTCATTTGTGTTTTCATATGTATTTCTTTGTCATTTCCAGGTTTTAGAAGAATGACATTGGTAATTTAATGGGTATTGCGCTGAATCTGTAGACTGCCTTGGGTAGAATAAACATCTTAACAATATTGATTCTTCCTATTCATAAACATGGAATATTTTTCCATTTGTTTGTGTCTTCTTGGTTTTCTCTGAGTAGCGTTTTGTAGTTTTCATTGTGAAGGTCTTTCACTTCTGATTAGGAAGATGTTCAAGTATTTCTTTTTATTTATTTATTTATTTATTTATTTTTTTGGTAGTGACTGTGAATGGGATTGTGCCTTTTATTTGGTTCTTTGCCTGTTTGTTGTTGGTGTATATGAATACAAGTATCTTTTGCACATTGATTTTGTGCCCAGAGACTGCTAGTCCTTTTTCAGTGCAAGGAGGTTTTTAAAAGTTTCTCTTGGATTTTTGAGGTAGAGGATCATATTGTTAGAAAAGAGAGGTAACAACTTCCTCTTTTCCTATTTGGATACCCCTGATTTCTTTCACTGGACTAATTGCTCTAACTAGGACTCCCAACACTATGTTGAACAGGATGGGTGAGAGTGCAGTCTTGCCTTGTTTCAGTTTTCAGGGGAAACACTTCCAATTTCTGTCTGTTTAATAATATGTTGGTTGTGGGTTTATATCGTAGAAGGCTATATTTTAAGGTATGTTCTATCTGTGTCTAGGTGTTCAAGGATTTTTATCATGGGGGATGCTGAATTTTATAAAAAGCTTTTTCTGCATCTAATGATATAAACATGTAGGTTTTTTTTTCTTTTTTTTGAGTTAGAGTCTCACTCTGTCACCCAGACTGGAG
>NW_007086493.1:0-1044 GCF_000164805.1 Carlito syrichta
AACACTGTGACTGCCTTTGGGCTTAAAAGCTCTCAATGACATTTTGCAAATATTTTGTCTATAAATATGCTGCTTACAAAATCCAAGGCTTGATCACCCTATTGGGTCATCTGGTGAGAGGATGGAGTACTTGATTTGGTGTTCCTTGTTAATATGCCTTTCTGTTTTTATTTTGGGTTTAATTACCTTTTTCTCCTAGCTGACTAGATGTCTTATTTTACATACTCATTTTAAAGCCCTCCCTCTCCCAAGTCAGCCTATTTCTTTGATATCTTCCTCATCAGCTGCAAGAGGATGACAGACAAGATGGACTCTTCCTACTGTCAGACACTGACAGAGCAGAGAAATGTAGACAGATGGATAACAGATAGGAGGGGTCTAAGTACTCTACAACTTATTGAAGCAAATGGAGGAGAGTTGGGTGGCAAATTACCTATACTGTCCACAAACCAGCAGGCAGCTTTGTTTGCCAGCTATCCAAATAGTTTCTGGGTAATTTGGCACATTTCTACTTTGTTGTGCTATGTCTAAACGTATGACTTTGAGTTCTGAAAATTTCCTGTTGTAAAAGATCTGCCCAATAATAAGCGATATTTGGAGTGTGATATTCAGAGAAATACACATACCTTCATTTGCTAGCCCCTCAAAAGAAGATTTGAGATATGAGCTTTTATTTTTTTATTTTTTATTGTTAAAAATATTTTTTGAGTTGGAGTCTCACTCTGTCGCCCAGACTGGAGTGCAGTGGCCACTCCTGGCTACTGTAGCCTCGCCTGCTGGGCTCCAGCGATCCTTCCGCCTCAGCCTTCCGAGTAGACAGAATTACAGGCATGGGCTACCATGCCTGGCTGATTTTTTGATTTATTGTAGAGATGAAGTCTCGCTGCCCAGGCGGGTCTCGAACCTGCAGACTCAGGCAATCCACTCACCTCAGCCTCCCAAAAGCGCGGGATGACAGGCTGAGCAACTGAGCCCGGCTAGAGGTATGAACTTTTAAAATATGAAAAGAGCCCGGCTCCACAGAAGTCATGTTCCACGGAAATA
>NW_007086494.1:0-740 GCF_000164805.1 Carlito syrichta
CTTACATCCTGGATCTACAAGGAACTGAAACATACTGAAAAGAAGAAAACAAACAACCCCATTATAAAATGGGCAAAAGATATGAACAGACACTTCACAAAAGAAGACATCCGAGCAGCCAACAAACACATGAAGAAATGCTCAACCTCACTAATCATCAGGGAGATGCAAATCAAAACCACACTAAGATACCACCTAACTCCAGTCAGAATGGCAATTATCAACAACTCAAAAAAATAACAGCTGCTGGAGAGGGTGTGGCGAAAAGGGAACACTTCTACACTGTTGGTGGAAGTGTAAACTAGTGCAACCTCTGTGGAAAGCAGTGTGGCGATTCCTAAAAGCTCTAAAAATCGACCTTCCATATGACCCCGCAATCCCCCTACTGGGAATATACCCTGAAGAACTCAAATAACTCTATAAAATAGCTACCTGCACACGTATGTTTATCGCAGCATTGTTCACAATAGCAAGAACCTGGAAACAACCATGCTGCCCATCAAAAGAGGACTGGCTTTAAAAAATGTGGTACATACACACGATGGAATACTACGCAACCATAAAAAAGAACAAAATCATGAATTTCGCAGCAACCTGGATGGAACTTGAGTCTATAATACTGAGTGACCTCTCACAGAAACAAACATTCGAGTATCGCATGTTCTTACTCATATAATGGACCTTGAACATCCAATGTATACTATAAGAAATGACTGATGGTACTGGGAAACTATGGGGGG
>NW_007086495.1:0-814 GCF_000164805.1 Carlito syrichta
CCACTAGTTAAGTCAGCTATTTAACTCATTTACAAACTAGTTAAAACAGTTATCTAACTCATTAACCAACTCATTAATTCAGCTAGCTATCTTGTTAGCCAACTAGCTAAGTCAGCTAGCTATGTGAGCTAGCTAACTGGCTTGTTGAGAGCCAACATCTATAGCTACATGGCTGAGGCCTGTAAAGGCCATCTGGAAGATCGCCTCTGACATAGGATATCAGTTATACCTATAATATTGGCGTGTGATTAGTGACCAGTGTGCATACATGGCAGTAAAACTTATAAGTAAATCTCAATACACCTGATGGAAAGTGCATAGCAGAATTATTTTTCTCTGTCTTTCTAAGTTTTACTTCTTTCTAGATATTTTTTAACTTCTATTTCCTGGTAGACTGGGTAGTCAGCTCTTGTTCCCGAAAGCTGTTTCCCCTAGGGCTAATATTAGAAACTAAATTACCATGATAGTTTTGTCACCCTGCCCCTAGCCAGGCAGAACGTTTTCTTTTGTTTCGTTAATTACCAAACTCTGTCTGCTTCAGCCCATGGCCGCCATCTTGGCAGTCCTGCATTTCCTTGTTCAAGAGTGTGACAGCTACTATTTGATTTTTAGAGTAGACTTGTTAGGATAAAATATATACATATACACTCATAGCTGCGTAAAATTCTATGCTTGCTGTTTTGTTTCCTTTTTGCTACATTATTCAAGTGTAATAGTTTACTATACAATTTATAAAAGAACTAACGATAAGTATTAGCTTAAAGGGTATAGCATAGTATTAAAGTCCAATAACTAGATCATATAAAAATTAAAG
>NW_007086496.1:0-681 GCF_000164805.1 Carlito syrichta
ATTGGAACAAACTTTCCATGAGATCATTCAAGAAAACTTCCCTTATCTAATCAGTGATGCAAAAATTCAAACACAAGAGATTCAGAGAACCCCTGCAAGACAGCAAATGAGAAGATCAACTCCTAGACACATAATAATTCGCCTAAATAAAGTAGGCACAAAAGAAAAAATCCTAAAGGCAGCAAGAGAAAAAGGCCAGATCACCTACCATGGAAGACCAATCAGAATAGCAGCAGATTTATCTGCAGAAACCCTGCAGGCTAGGAGAGCTTTTAGCCCTATCTTCAAAGTCCTAAAAGATAAACAATTTCAACCAAGAATAACCTACCCGGCCAAGCTAAGCTTCATCAGTGAGGGAGAATTAAAATCTTTCCCAGATATCCAATCCCTAAGAACTTATGCTGCCACCAAATCATCTCTACATGAAACACTTAAGAAAGTACTAAACACAGAAGAAAAGGAAAAAAGAACAACGTTCTTGACAAGAGTACAGGGAAAAGAATAAAATATACACAAACCAACCCCAAAAGCAAAAGAAAGACAAAAAAGAAAAAGAAAAAACCAAGTGGAAGAACAACAACTCAATAAGAGCTCCATGATAGGGACAAACTCTCACATTTCAATAATTAGTCTGAATGTGAATGGACTAAACGCACCACTGAAAAGACATAGAATGACAAA
>NW_007086497.1:0-759 GCF_000164805.1 Carlito syrichta
TTCAAATAGGAAAAGAGGAAGTCAGGTTATCTCTCTATGCAGATGACATAATGGTGTACCTTGAAAACCCAAGAGAATCTGTCAAAGGCCTCCTTACATTGATAAAAGCCTTTGGAAAAATCTCAGGATACAAAATAAATGTACAAAAGACAATCGCATTTCTCTACACCAATAATAAACAAACAGAAACCCAAATAAAAAACACAGTTCCATTCACAATAGCCACAAAAAAAATGAAGTACCTTGGCATCTTCCTAACCAGAGACGTGAAAGACCTTTACAATGAAAATTACAAAACACTGCTCAAAGAAATCAAAGCCGACATGAACAAGTGGAAAAATATCCCATGCTCATGGATCGGAAGAATCAACGTTGTGAATATTTCCATCTTACCTAAGGCAATCTACAAATTCAATGCAATACCCATTAAATTACCAACAACATTCTTCTCAGACCTAGAAAAAACAACACAGGAATTCATATGGAAACACAAACATCCAAGAATAGCCAGATCAATCCTCAGCAAAAAAAAACAAAGCAGGTGGTATCACAATACCAGATTTCAAACTTTACTATAAAGCTACAATCATCAAAACAGCTTGGTATTGGTACAGGAACAGGCATATAGATCAATGGAACAGAATTGAGATTCCAGAGCAAAACCTCAATTTCTCAACCAACTCATCTTCACAAAGCCCCCACCACCTACCAATGGGGAGAGGAGAACCTATTCAGTAATGTTGCTGGGAAAATTGGCTG
>NW_007086498.1:0-1131 GCF_000164805.1 Carlito syrichta
CAGAAAGTTTCTTTAAGTGTATATTTCTTTATGAGTCAGGAATTTTCCCATCTTAGGCTCTTATGTTCTTCAGAGTCCTGTGATCGCCTCCTTTGTCCAGATGTCCTCATTACTTTTCTCTTATCTTGCAGTGCTTGTTTCTAAAGAGAACTCAAAAGAAGCTTTTAGTAATGTTTCCCAGGCCCCTCAAGGTTGCTTTCTGTTTTAGCTGATCTGTCATAAAAGTGTCTGATTATTATATCATGAGTTTAGTGAAACCCAGTCTATAAATGTTAACTTAGAGTTTTAACTATAGAATTAAGTAAAAACCTTAACATCAATCCTTATCCTAAGTCAGTGAAAACAGCGTTATAAATCACCTACATAACTCCTAGATAAGTGTTAGAACTTATAATGAATTCATAATGAACTTACTATAAATTTGTGCTTCTAAAAATCCTTATGTCTAAATACTAAACTGTATAATCCTAAATCAAATAAGGAGTGAATATACTTATATCATTTATCACTTAAGCAATATCTAGTAACTTATAACCAAGTGAAAGAAAGAATTCTTGATTGTGCTTCAGAGTTTAACCCTTGCATATGTTAGAAAAAGGCCAAGTGGCATAGCAGGAAAACGGAAAAACAAACTATGACATTTCCAGGTTAGCTGTGAGTACTTCACATAAACATGCCATTTTTTTCTTCCATGACTGCACAGAATTCTTCAGCGGTAACAAACAGCAAAGGTGGAAGACAGAAAGGCCTCAACTTCCTGGGCTTGCCCTGCGGCCCGGGGTCTTCGGCCCACCCAGACCCTGTCAATCAGGTGGGCCTCCAAGGATGGCTCCCAACACAATATTTTACTTCACTTAGGAGAAATAAGAATTTTTGCTGAAATAAAAGAAGTAAAAATTGTTTTGGTCTTGTTTCTAATAAGCTATATATAGGTAAATATCTACATCTGCATCTATGTATGTATGTATCTATCTATCCATCTATCTCTATTTCTCTCTTTCAGATATAGATATACATACAGATCTAAGTGAGTTCTCTTGTTTTAATGTATGAATTTTAATGCATGAATTAGCAATTTCATTTGCTTAATTGATTAATTTTTGTATAAAAATACAAAAGTAAGAAAGATAG
>NW_007086499.1:0-575 GCF_000164805.1 Carlito syrichta
GTGACAGGACCTGAACAGGAACTTACCTCAGGCTTAATTGAGGAATGTTTTGGTAAAGCTACAGTGGACACCTGTCAACTTGTGTGTTCAAAATCCATTTCCCAAACTTTGGGGCAGCATCTCAAGCTAGTCGAGGAGAACCTCCCTTCTCCATTTGTATTCTCTGGGGTGCTGGTTCTAGGCTGATCAACACCAAGTCCTTGACCCCACCACACCCCAATGGCTCCTAGGCTCAAGTGCCAGCTCCACCGTAGATCAGGTATGTAATTCATCCTTGATAGCCATAAAGCCTCAGTTATCTCATCAGACAGAGTCCTCAGCATATGGGTTGGAAAGCAAGAATCCAGTGAACACCCTAGACAGGCCCTATGTACATGGCACAGTTCATTCTAGGCAAATCTGGGCTCTTCTTTTCCAATACAGAATTCCTCCAGTAGCGTACTCAGGGAAGGTAACCATGCTGTGCTGGGGGCTTACAAAAGTTAAAGAACTGACATAGAAGCTCACAGCCACTAAGATGGGAACCTGTGACTTACTCTAGACCTGTGAACTAAAACCCTTGTAGTCTGAAGAAA
>NW_007086500.1:0-729 GCF_000164805.1 Carlito syrichta
CCTTCCCTTGACAGAGAGGAATGTTTTTTAAGTGACCCTCCACTTATTGTCCTCTATAAGGAGTGCATGGCTTTTATTTTCTTCTCTTTATTTCCCCTGAGGATCAAGAACAGAGTGCTTCAACCCAAAGGAAGAGGAAGCTACAACTTCGATTCACCTCCTTCTCAAGTGTTGGGGTTACTACCTGGCTGTTGAACATTAGTGTAGATGTGTTTCTCTATTTCTTTATACTCTATTTTTTTGAAGTCCAGGGGGGTGAAAACAAGTCATTTATACTAGAAAATGGGAGAAGAATATGATCCATTTTCTCTTCTTCCTTATAATCTTGGAACTTATTTCCTTGTTTTATGAATTTGGATGAAAAAATATGTCTATCATTTTTCAAGACTCTGATTACTTTTTCTAACTGACTTTAGCATTTAATTACAAATGTAGGCAACAAAGCACAGTAATATTAGAAGTAACTGGGACTTTTGTCACCAACAGAATTTGCAGACTTTTTATATTACATTATAATTGTCACTGATGCCTCACAATATTCTCTATGCTTGTAGCCTCTGATAATTCAGTAGTTACTAGAACTGCTGCTAGTACTTCTAATATAATGCATTAATTAAGATGCACATATATTCTTACATCAAAAATGTGCTTTTTTCAATTATAGTTTTTGTATACTACAGCAACTGCCTTTAAATATAACTGCTTTCTCTTTCAAGCCTTTATGTTTTA
>NW_007086501.1:0-848 GCF_000164805.1 Carlito syrichta
CCCAGGATACAAAATCGATGTTCAAAAATTAATAGCATGTCTATATGCCAACAACGTTCGAGCTCAGATCCAAATCGAGAACACAATCCCAGCTGGGCTCGGTGGTTCAGCCTGTAATCCCACGCTTTGGGAGGTGTAGGTGAGTGGATTACCCGAGCCCGCGGGTTCGAGACCTGCCTGGGCAACTTGCGGAGATCTCATCTCTACAATAAATCAAACACTTAGCCGGGCGTGGTAGTGCGTGCTCGTAGTTCCAGCTACTTGGAAGGCTGAGGCCGAAGGCTCGCCAGAGCCCAGCAGGTCGAGGTTGCGGTGGCGGGGAGCGTGCCTCTGCACTCCAGTCTGGGCGACTGAGTGATACTCCAACTGAATCAAAAAAAGAACACACTCCCTTTTACAACAAAGACACACACACACAACTTGAAATAATTTTATATAAGGAGATGATGCATGTCTACAAAGAGAAATACAAAATATTGTTGAAAAAAATGAAAGAGATACAGACAAATTGAAGACCTCCCAACTTCATGAATCGAAGGAATCGACATCACTGAAATGTTTGTACTGCCTAAAGCGATCTGAAGGTTCAATGCAATTTCTATCAACCCACGAGTTCCACTTTTTACAGAATTAGAAAAAACAATTTCTGAAATTTACATTAAAGCAAAAAAGAGCCCAAATAACCAAAGACTTTATAATAAAAAGATTTTTAGGGAAGGAGAACCACTATCTTAGAATTAACTCCCTATTATCAAAAGTCAGACATTTCCTGGCTTTTAATGATGTTGGCTCTTTCTGCAAAAGTGTTATTTTTGAAACCTGCGCTCACATGTTAATTGCTACACATT
>NW_007086502.1:0-1387 GCF_000164805.1 Carlito syrichta
ACATGACAAAATAGAAATACGGGATTGCTGGAAAATGGTCAAAGTTCATATGAAACTCCAATGCTAAGAGAAGGGAGACTAGAATCTGAGGAGAGATGTTTTGTCATGGGATTCCACTGGAGATACCAGGTTTCACCATGGATCCTATTCAAAGAGTTCATCAACTATGGCAAAGAGTTTCAGGCAGGAATAAGGGACTGGGATTGCTTTGGTTTTCAGTCTCTTCGTGTACGTCACTACTGTCCACATGCTTTTTGCATAATGAAGTCTGGAATAAGTCCCTGCACATACCCACCAGCAGGCATGAGAACAGAAAGAAGGTAGGTTGGGAAAGGAGTTATAAAAGATGAGGGTAGAGAAAAGAAGAGAGGGCTGCAGGAGAGATAGAAGAGATCTGAGTTGTTCTTGATGGGCATGCAACATGGGTTTTATTTCTGAATCATGTTTATTATTCATAAGCTGGGCATCTGTGAATTCTACAAATAAGAACATTCACTTATCTTAGTTTTCCTAAACCTCTTTCACTAGTAAACAATTATGATCTAACTGGTCTGAAAAATCCATTAAAGTGGTCATCATGTCTCCTTTGTCTTCTGTTCAATTCACTGAATTTCCAGAACTAAGCAAATTACCTGTCATAATTCTGGGTCACAATATTTATTGAATAAAAACAAATGATTGGAAAATTGAGTAAATTTATCTATTTTGTGGTAAATATAATACAAGTTCAACACATCAAGATTTTTTAAGTCATTTTTCTTAGTAACAATTTTTTTCTCTACTATATTCTACTAAGCAATTCAGGAGATGTGGAGTAAAATAAAGCCATATATCATTATGATTAATTATGTAGAGTCAGGTATTACTAAATGATGCTCCTGAAGGCTAATGAATTTTGACCTTATCATTCTTATTATAATCCTGCATATACTTTACTTTTCAAGTCCCTTATTATACCTATTTAAAGACAGTTTATACTATGAATGTAAACATCAGCTGCACTCCAGAAGCATACAGAGATGTTTTAGTATTAACTGAAACTAATTTTATTTAAACTTGGGATAATTTTCCCATTACAAATGGAATAACTGTTGTCATTTTGTTACTTGAAACCTACAACAGTGTAATATTTTAAGATTTCAACGTATTGTAGCTACAGAAGTATTTGTAGTTAAACAGAAAAAACCTTGTACATTTTTATTGACTTCAAAATATCTCTATGGATGATTTTATTTACATTGTCAATGCATGTGACTTAAAAAAACAGATTAGAGCTATTTTGAGACTAATTTTCAATTCTCTAGTCAATTTTTATTCTTAGTATATTTTACTGCAATAATCAAAACAGAGTTTTGCATGACATGTTCATACCCTTAGCAGCTAAAAT
>NW_007086503.1:0-712 GCF_000164805.1 Carlito syrichta
CTTTTTTCATCCTTAATGAGATGAGGGAAGTTTTCTAAAATGATTTCATGAAATGTTTGTTTCAGTGTGGCTTGTTTCTCTCTCTGCCTCAAGAAGCCCAATTACTCTTAGGTTTGGTCTCTTGAAGTGATCATTCATCTCTTGCAGGTTTTGTTCTGTCTTTTTGAGCTTCTTTTCTATGCTTAAGACAGTTTGGGTTAGTTCTGTGTTTTGGTCTTCGAGCTCTGAGATTCTTTCTTCTGCTTGGCTGAATCTGCTTTCCATACTTATATTAGTCTGTTGTTCATTTCCATCACAGTATTCTTTACTGCTGTCATTTCTGACATCAGCTCCTTCCTATTTTCCTCTTGTCTCTCCTCAATTTTTTTAATTCTCTCCATTAGTGTCTGGAGAGGATTTGTTGCATGTAACCAGTCATTCTGGGGACTCTTCATTGTTTGTGTTCCAGAATCTGTTTTCTCAGTGTCTGATTTCCCAGGGGTCTGTGTAAGACCTATATTCTTCTTTTGGTTTTTCTTCATTTGTGTTGTTTACCCACCTCCCTACTTTTTCCTTCCCTCCACATCATCGTCTTCTTTAATTCTGTTATTCAGGGGTAAAGGGATTGGTTTTACTTCTGTTTGTTCAATCTCCTATTCTTTATGTATGTCCTCTCACTTTGTTCAATTCTGAAGTTGCACTGTAGGTTGGAGGTGGTCCTTTTTGCAGTTTT
>NW_007086504.1:0-635 GCF_000164805.1 Carlito syrichta
CCTCTATATATATATATATATATAGAGAGAGAGAGAGAGAGATATATATATCCATCCTCACAAAATCTCATTTAGTGGTCTGAAAAATGAACATAACTCTTAATCTTTTCAACTGTAGGAATAGATGAGATAATGATATAGCCCTTAGCACAATCTCAGTCACATCATGTGCAAGGAACAGATGTTCCTTTTACCCTTGTCTTTTATCAGTTATACCAGTCTTATGTTATAATTTGGAAGATGTAATATGACGTCAAACCCTATACTAGAATGTCTGGCATGTGTGAATTGTGCACACAATATTTTAAGTTTGCCTCTCTCATGTGGATGATTTTGTGTTCCAGTTTGGTTGAGAGGATAAGCCTTCTTCATCATAATTCCTATAATCTCTCTAATAATAATCAAATAGTAAATTGAAATATCTAAAAGAACAGCCCTCTCAGTGATCACGATCTGATTTTGACCTATGTTAAGAAATGTAAGAAAAAAGAAGAAGGAAAAAAAAAAAGAAAGACTTGCATGCCAACCTCAAAGGTGAGCATGAAACAGGCTGGAAAGATTTGTTTTTGAGAAGGGTTGAGGAAGGGGGAAGAGAATGTATCAGGAAACAAAGCCAAATATAGTAGCTTAAAATA
>NW_007086505.1:0-771 GCF_000164805.1 Carlito syrichta
TTTTACAACTTTTTGTCACTACAGAGAACATACTACCCTTCAAAGTATACACAAGCAGTTGATCATATACTAGGGCACAAAGAAAACTCACAGTAAATTCCCCAAAGAAAAAATTGAAAAAGCACCATGTTTCCTGACCACATCCCAAATTAATAACCAACATTCTAACTACTTGGAAATAAAAAAGCACCCTGCTTAGTAACTGTGAAACCAAAAATGAAAAATGTAAAAGCAATCACAAAATGTTTAGAACATGAGATCACTGACATGCTTCAGCCAAGATTTTACTCAGAGATAAATTCGTAGACTTAAATCTTTTAAAGAAGAAAGCTGAAACTAGAAGAATCCTGCAGAAATAGAGGAGGAAAAAGCTCAAGAGCAATGGAAAATAAAAGTAGAAGGTTCCAAATGAGAAAAATAAAACTATGATGAAAAAGAATTTTTTTCATGAAAATAAAATAGTTCTTCGTTTTCTTTTATAATGTCTGTGTCTGGGATGGTGAGGCTATGGTTTTATGTAATTATGATATCTGCAATTAAAGACCACATCATGGCTGTGCTTACATTGGCTAAGACTGTCAAGGTCCTTTCTTTGAGGGGGAGGAAATTTTGCAAAACCTAATGGTTGGCCCCATAGTCTTGATAAGCAAAGCTCTTTGTTATTAGGATATTTTATTCCACCATTTTATACAGTCTTTAGTTTGCTTGAAATCCTTTAGTTTCTTGCTGGGGTCTACTTGGCTACCATAAGTATTTTTATTCACCATGAAC
>NW_007086506.1:0-759 GCF_000164805.1 Carlito syrichta
GTCACTCAAATTGAGGTGCAGTGGTGTGATCACACTCCCTGCAGGCTCAAACTCCTTGGCCCCAGCCGTCTTCCTGCCTTAGAGTCTCCAGTAGTTGGGCTAAGGGCTTATGCTATCACGTCCACTATTTTTTTTAATTGTGTAGAGACAGAGCTACCTAGGCTGGTCTTCATCTCCCGGCCTCAGGCAATCTTCATACCTCAGCCTTCTAAAGCATTGGGATGACAGGCATGTGTCACTGTGCCACACTAGATATAATGCCACACCAGACATAATTGACACTGAGTTTGATGGATGGAAACTGAAACTCAATAGTATGTTTTGCATATATTATGTATTTGTGAAGTTAACAAGAAAACTATAGAAATAGTGGCAATGTTTGTTCCTGTGATGTTGAATTAGTGCTTCTGCACACGTCTATTGGGAGTTTTGTGACATAATATGGTAAGATTATTATTCTAACTTATTGCAACCACTGTATTTGTCCTCCTTCATTACAAAACTGTAGGCAGTCTTTGTGTTGTGGCCTAAATACTTTTGATGCAAAGAAGACTTTCAAATGAATTATCTTCATTGGTACTAATAGAATAAAGGTGAATTACTTTTACTTGAAAGTATTATTCTCCTTGTTCAGGTTGGTCATCCCAGCTTTCCATTTAACATTATATTCATCATAAAAATCAACCAAATACTTAACAGTTCTACACTGAGGGACATGATTACATATCCCACTGTATCTGACCAGAAGATCCACTGTCT
>NW_007086507.1:0-373 GCF_000164805.1 Carlito syrichta
GCTTTTTTTTTTGTAAGTAGTTTTCTTATTACATAGCCAATTTCCTTGATTGTTATTGGTCTATTTAGGGTCTCAATTTCTTCTTGTTTCAACCTAGGCAGATTGTGTGATGACAGAAAGTCCTCCGTTTCCTTGAGGTTTTCAAGTTTGTTTCCATACAAGTGTACATAGTAGTTTCTAATGATTTTTTTGTATTTCTTCAGGGTCAGATGTGACTTCATCTTTTCTGTTTCTGATTGTGCTTATTTGGGTTTTTTCTTTCTTTTTCTTGGTCAGTCTAGCTAGGGGAGCATCGATCTTGCTTATCCTTTCGAAGAACCAGCTTTTTGTTTCATTGATTTTTTGGTATTGTCTTTTTGTCTTCTATGTCCTG
>NW_007086508.1:0-776 GCF_000164805.1 Carlito syrichta
AAGGGAAGAGGGAAGAGGTGAAGCAAACAAAACAAAACAAAACCAGCAGAAGCAAAAAAGTCATTAAAATTGATGAGTTTAAAAACTGATTTGAGCAGTGGCAAAAGTTCTTGACAGGCATATTGCATCAAACAGAGAGCACTTTGAACATGTAAGAACAAATCACAATTTTTTATAAGTGAATTCGGGTTTGGGGGTGTCCTTTTTAGTATGTGATTTAAACTATTATAGAGAAAATAATTATGTCACTCAACAGATATTACCCAAAATGAAACTTTTGGCTCTTATTTATATATTTATCATTGACCTGCTTCCCAAAGGATTTGAGAAGGCTTCGTTTTTTCTTACATTTTACTAACTGTATTTTAAATTTTCATTTGAGTAGAAACTTTTACTTGAAGGAATCCTGACACCTCACACTCAAGCCCTACCATTGGTGCACATTTTTGCCCAGTGACAAATGTATTGGAGCAAAAAGGAGACACAAGCCTGACAGATCTGCTCCAAAGAGAACTTACTGGACATGGACAGACTTCCCCTTGGCTCCAGTCACCATCATGACTTATAGTACCAAAACTAAGTGTCAGTATTTCCTAGCAACGGGAAGTCTCCATGAACAACCTCGAATTGTTACTTATAAGTTGAAAAGAGATGACAGACTAGGGGATTGTTTCTTGATTGCAACAAATAATATTAAAGGACTTTAGATGTCATTTGGGATTAACCCAGGTTTTATTACTTTAGCTGCCACAGACTGTTTTTCCATCTTCCCTGAA
>NW_007086509.1:0-656 GCF_000164805.1 Carlito syrichta
TCAGGGCAGTACAGAAATGTAGTAGGTTATAAGAATTATAAAAATAAATAGTATAAAATTAAGGTAATAAAATTAAGTCATTTAAGTAAACTTATAGATTATAGTATAGTGTTAAGTTAATAATATTAATCGTCAAAAATATTAAAAGTTAGTAAAATTGGATTGAACTTAGAGTTAACTTGGAAAGTGTTTTAATCAGGGTTTAGAGCTTAGAGTATAATATGAATGATGTATTGAACATTGTGGAAAACATTTTGAACAATCTGTATTGAAATTGTGCACCTGTGATTCATACATCATGGAATTGTAATTGTTCGCTGGGAACCTGAAAGTCTTGTGATGGTACATGATTTGTAAAGCGTGTTACACATCAATGAACTTGTACGCCCCCAGCAAGTAATTGTCACACTGCTGGAGATTATAGAAAATGGTATATAAGTTGGAAAAAGTTTGAATAAAATTGGCTTCAGTCTTGGCCAGACTGCTCCCAGAATAGCTGCCTCCGTGTGGTTTCTTCTCTCCGTTCTGATTCACCGGTGCAGTCCTAACCCTCCCTTGGTCAGTGCAGGTCACCGACAGCTATGGCGCCCGAACCCAGGGACCAGACTCCGGTAATTATAAATATATGTTCCCCAGTTTTGTTTCTCTCGTTTCAG
>NW_007086510.1:0-723 GCF_000164805.1 Carlito syrichta
AATGATTACCTGAAGCAGAGCATAGCCTCTTCCAACTGTGAAAGGGTAAAGAAGCAGCCTCTGCCCCTGGAATTGTATGGGGGGGAGGATGAAAGAAATGACTTCAGCCTTGAAACAGGCATTACTCCCTTCCTGGAGGTTTTTCTTTGGTTTCTCCTCTGTAAACATTGCAAGATAAATTGTATCTTTACCCACTACACATCTGCTTCTGTAAACTCACTAGCTTGCTGATGTCAGCAGAATATTGCAATAAGAGCTCTGGAAAATGTCCAACTCTAACTTGAGCTAACCAAAATGTAAGCTAGGACTACTGAAGGGAGCTCTGAGTGGGGTTTCGGGGCCATCTTGCTTGGAATCCTCTTCCTGCAAGCTGTCTCCAGCTGGCAGAGCCTTGACTAATAAACTTCTCCTTTGTTAAAATTAAGCTGGTGGGCTGTTATTTAATTGCTCAGACCCTACTTTACAACAACACTAGCTGGTGCATTGATGCCAATGGGTTCCTGAAACACTTACTTACCTAGCAAGGAAAGCCTGTCCTAAAAGGAGCCCATTCTCCAAAAAATAATTCCCCTTTTTTCCAGCTCTCCAGCCCAATGTCCTAACTTAGTTTTCAAAATCTTGATAGTCGGCCAGGCTCGGTGGCTCAGCCTGTAATCCCAGTGCTTTGGGAGGATGAAGAGAGTAGATTGCCTGTGCCCGCATGTTCTATACCCACCTGGGCAA
>NW_007086511.1:0-746 GCF_000164805.1 Carlito syrichta
CAGAATACCTCCTTGAATGCACATGGTAGTGTCTGTCCAGCAAACTCCACATCCCTTTTGTTTTCTTTGTATTTCCCTTTTTAGCTACTAGCGAGCCTCTGGAGAAACAATATATACAATTAAATATGATCCATACTAAACATGTTTGAATTTTAGAGAGAACTGTGATATTTTTAAAAGCTCATCTTCCTACTGCTTATTCATTTATTTAATGCCAATTAATATCCCCTTGATGTGTTATTTTTTCATTCTCGGCTGAGGACGGGCTCAGTAGCGCCGCCTGTCATCCCAGCAGTTTCGGAGGCCAAGGCGACTGGATTGCCTCTTCCTGAGGGTTTGAGAACACCCCAGGCAAATTGGCGTGACCTGCTGTCTACAATAAAATTTAAAAATTAGCCAGGGGTGGTAGGGCACCTGTAGTTCTGTGTACCTTGAAGGCTGAGGCAGCAGGATCACCATAGCTCAGCAGGTTGACACGGGGTGACCATGAGAGTGCCACTGCACTGCAGCCTGGGCTACTGAAAAAGACTCCAACTCAAAAAAATAAATTCTCAGCCGGGGCTTGGTGGCTCAGCCTGTAATCCCGCGCCTGTGGGAGTCTGAGGTGAGTGGATTGCTGAGCCCGCGGATTCGAGACCCACCTGGGCAGGCGAGACCCTATCTCTAAAATAAATCAAAAAGAATTAACCGGGTGTGGTAGCGGGTACCTGTAATTCCAGCTACTCGGAAGTCTGGGGCGAAGGATC
>NW_007086512.1:0-802 GCF_000164805.1 Carlito syrichta
ATACCCTTTCTTATTTTGGTTTGAATGGTAGAGTCATATTCCTGTAGCTATTAAAGAGTTGCCTACTAAAGTTGGAGCGGGAATGGTTGTGGTTGTATACATTAATCCTTGATATTCTCCAGGATACATAAGCCTAATGCTCAAGAAAACTCTTCTTGATTGTTTTGGTAATACATCATGTGATGAGATCCTGAGATTTGCTGCAAGTTATGTTTCTAGGAACATGAGCCAGGCTCATATAATAAGAATAGCATGCAGAGTGAAGTAGAAGTGAGAGAGTTCAGGCTACTTTTATTCTTCTTTTTCAGGTATTACTCAGAAATTGCTGTTCTTCTGTAACAGCTTATGGTTTGAGAGACTTCCAGGAGATTCTCCTTCTCATTAAATTGGTGAGAGGATCAAATGCTCATGACCAACATATTTATTATGCTAATCTTTAAGCCTATATTTGGTTCCTTTCATGGCTATTTTTAAAAGGTAGAGGATATGAATGTAATAAATGATTTGATGTCAGATGTGAATTTATCTGATTCCTTTAGACAATGAATAGAAAAGTGGCAATTGCTAAAATTGCTTCATCATTGGCAGTCCAAATTTTTAATGAACCAAAATTTTGATAGGATAGAGTATACTTCTTTGTTGAATATGCATTTGATCCATCCAGATCCAATATCTAAAATATTACACATTTTATAACATCTGAAACCCACTAGGCAAAACTACAAGTAGCTCTAGTATTAAAAGTCTTTACCAAGAACTTAACTTTGATGGGTAATAACTGAAGAAATTCCTGATTCCCAGG
>NW_007086513.1:0-725 GCF_000164805.1 Carlito syrichta
GTTGTTTGCTGGAGTGGAGCTATGGCCTTCAAAACATTTTACTGAAACCTGCTACTTATTAATGATGAATGGTTCTTTGCCTTAAATGGTGGACAACCAAACTCTTCGACAACCAAAATATGAAATTCAAATTTCCAAGTGTAAATTATATTCAGATGAAAAAACATGCAGTAATATCCATAAGAATTGTTGTACTCTGTGCCAGGTAACAGCAGTTATCTCAATCTACCCTGTACAATTGTGGAGATGGGGGGAATCTAAGCTAAGGGATATCAAAACATCGTAGATATATGCTTCATCTTCTTCTTTCTGACCTGTCTTCCTCCTCCCATGTTTTCAAAACACTTTTCACTTTTTGTAAAATTATGTACTCAAAAGTGAACAATTTAAACCTGAGTTCAAAGGTGAACAAACACAGTTTCGCAGATTCGTGCTCTACAACAGTACATTGAAGGAGTTTATGAAATGTGCCTTTCGGTGTGGAAGAGAGAGGCTCAAAGGTAGAAGTCACATACCCACTGTCCTATGCAGTGGGCCATGACTTGGCTAGGAGGATGTGGATCGACTTAAGGGTTACCATTTCAGCATCTCTTTCATCAGGATCCCTTGTTTAATGGCGATTTCATTCCTTGCCTTTTCTCTTGGTGTTGGCACCGGGAGCGCATCTCCCAACCGTCCCTTTGTACATTTAATAGCCTTAACAAATCCTCCTTGCTCCTGTGGAA
>NW_007086514.1:0-787 GCF_000164805.1 Carlito syrichta
TCATACTATCCTTTTTGTGTCAACTTTGTTTAAAAGTTAATTGTAAAAAAATTTTATATCACAGAACTTTAGAAATGGAAGTTACTTCAAAGATAATATAATCCACTCCTTTCTTTTAAAAACAAAGTAGAAACCCAGAGAGATTAAGTAATTTGCCTAGCCATTACTATGGAGTAGAGCTCCTGACTCAGTCATCTTTCGTCATACAATGACAGATTACAAATGAGTAGACAGCACACTTTTAGCACATATTCAGAATTGAGAAAATTAATTTGCTTTTGACCATAAATACTCGCTTTGCCGTGCCAAGCATTGCCTGTGCATTGTCTCACTTGACCATATAAGGCAGGTACTATTAGTATCCCCATTCTAAGGATGAGGATTAATATTATTATTGTATAAATAATAATATTAAACATTAACAGCACATAATGATTTCCTGCCATTATATAGCACTTATCTTCAAGAGGCTCATATTATTTTTTCATGGTACCATTTTTTTTTTGAGTTGGAGTCTCACTCTGTCGCCCAGACTGGAGTGCAGTGGCCGCTCCCAGCCACCGCAGCCTCGACCTTCCAGGCTCCAGTGATCCTTCCGCCTCAGCCTTCCGAGTAGCCGGAATTACAGGCATGCGCTACCACGCCCAGCTGATTTTTTTATTTACTGTAGAGATGAGGTCTCGCTGCCCAGGCAGGACTCGAACCCGCGGGCTCAGAATCCACTCACCTCAGCCTCCCAAGGCGCGGGATTACAAGCTGAGCCACCGAGCCCGGCTGGTACCATTTT